>NW_004797593.1:49372-50124 GCF_000002075.1 Aplysia californica
AGGCCACCCACCACCATGCTTCATCTGAGTTTCTGTTTATGTCACAGTTATACCTTAGAAAACTTTGAAAAGTTGAAAGGGGGGGGGGCGGGGGGGAATAGATAAAGCTGCCATGGGACATGAGAAGATACGACAAGAAAATGCTCAAAGGTCGCGACCTGCACCACAATTAGGTTATATAAGTGTTGTACTGCCCATGTTTCTGACTGCTGTACTTATTCCCCTCCAGGCCATGCATTCCGTCCTGGAACCTTCTTTCTTCAACGCTGAAGTGGTGAAAAGTAAGGAGTTTGAGGGCTTTGTGCAGGGGTCGCTGTTAGAGCTGTCAGGTCCGTGCCACGTGAAGATAAAAGCCGTCCTTGACCCGCTCGGCAGCCGTAAGTGCTCGGTGACCTTGGTGCAGGGGAACGTGCGACTTCTCAAGATCCTCTTCCAGTGAGTTCCGATTTTGATGAATATCTCGAGGGTCAAAGCAGGAGAAAGTTTCGTAAAATTGGTTGAAGTACCTAAGCTCTCCAAAGTGAGGCTTAAAACTGACAGTATAGCATATTATGTGGAATCAGGTCCTCAGCAATTTGGGGGCATATTGAGTTATTGGTATCATCTTAAAACTTGTCAATTTTATCTTGATTTTATCTTGAATAGAAGTTGAGATATTTGCTATTGGTCGCTTTTAAGCACAAGGGGGCTATCCCGAAAAATGCTGTTTTGAGAAAATTGAAAGTAAAGTTTTTGCCCCTTGTTCAGTTTCT
>NW_004797593.1:50224-67022 GCF_000002075.1 Aplysia californica
AATTGAAAGTAAAGTTTTTGCCCCTTGTTCAGTTTCTTTAAAAGACAAGGAGAGTTTTCTCTATAACCAAACAAATATACACACCAATGAAACCAAACTTCTCCTATAGGTAGGGTAATGCCCACTTTTAGTGTAGGTCAAGATTTCTGGAAACCTCCGAGATCTGAGTTAGCCTGCTTGTCCTTAAAAGTGAACAATTACCTCTTCGCAGTTACAGAGCCAGCAGTACAAAAGACTCCATCTAGTGCACCAGGTGATTGGAACAGATCATTTTCACCGGCGCCGGCGCATTACTGCGCTAAGTGACCGCAAAGTGTTGAAGCTTGTTGATTTTGTCTTGATTTTGAGGGAAAAAAAGCAACTCATCTACCGTGAATAAAAGTTGAGATAATTTGCAGTTGAAGGAAGGAGGTGTTGGTTGATCTAGACTAAGATACAGGGAAAAAGTAGCAGAGTTTTGCTGTAAGGTTTGTCATGTGTTATCAATCACCAGCAGGATTCTGTGAGGGAAAGCTATTGTTTTTAATATTTCACTCCTTCATCGACATAATTTAGGTCATTTAGGAGGCGAGCATTATCAGCCCTGTAGGCTGTGTGCAGGGTTCTACTCAGTTTGCTTTGGACACATCACAGCAGAATGGCATGAAAGATGTTGAGCCAAAAAACAAAAATTTGATAAAAATTCCAGGCCTGCGGAAAAAATGCCAGTTTCTTCACTTTCATTATTTTGACAAGCGCCTGATTTCACCACGCTGCCTCACGTATACTGTATTTCTAAAATTGACAACAGAAATGACCTGACATTATTTTTAAAAAATTTTTTAAACTGTACCATCTCAGATCTTCAAAGGAGAATTCAGTCTGCATCGACCTGGCAAACAAAAAGATCACAAGTTCCATGGATGGGAACACCACCTCGGACCCGATCTCTGACATTTTTGGAACCAGCACCTACGGAGGAGTGATCCTTACGGCGTTGCTTCGAGGGCAGGAGTCGCTGTTTTTGGACATCTACATGGGGCCCAAGCTGTTGGCTTCTGTACCTGTCCCGTTTAACAAGTATGTTGTTGCTTACCCTTATTTGTTTGTTGTTGGGGGTTGTTTGTTTGGGGTGGCTTGTTTGTTTGTTTGGTTTTTTTGGTTTTGTTTTGTTTTTGTTTTGTTTTTGGGGGAAGGGTTGTGGTTTGCTTGTTTTCGCTTACCCTTATTTGTTTGTTTTGGGGATTTTAGGGAGATTTTATTTAGAGGGGGGGGGGTGTCGGTGAGTTTGTGCGCTTGTTTATTTGAGAGAGAAATGCATTTTAAATTCGAAGTGGCTAGCCGTACTTAAGTACGGCTAGACTGCCAGTCTAGCCGTACTTAGATCTAGGTTTGACCCAATCGACTCAAGCCTGTTAAGTACACAGGTTTCATTAGATCTAGATCTAGTAATTATTCAGGTTCAAATACATGCAAGTCAGTAAGGCACCTTTTGGTTTTGTCTGAAATACAAATACTTTAGGCATTGCAAACAGTCTAGCCGTACTTATCTTAGGCCCTATTAACATTAGAAAACAGGAGGTTTAAAATACATACACTGTCATTAACTCATTCGCTACGCCGAGCCGTGGGGGGCGGCGCGGCTAGAGTGCCGTCAGTACGCTTAGCCGCCCCCGGCGGCTCGAGAACCGACGTTCAATTTTAGCTTGGTTTCTATTCCAATCCACATATCCATGTTAAAATAAAGGTCATAATATAAAGTTAACTTCCGGGTCAAGCGTTTCCACTGAAACTCGGAAGTTTTGATTCAGTTTTGAAACACGATTTCGAAGTTTATGCGACATTGTTTTATCGCGAAGCCCAAATTATAGCCAGACACCAGTCTTTGTACTTTTACACAACAAAATGTATAATTATTTTGCTCACTAAAGAAGTGTAGGACTCTTCTTATAATATTGATACTACTGGACTCAAATTGCCAGTGCACTGTAATTGAGGAATCAATATTTTTGAGTGCTAGATCTAGGCCTAGATCTAAATAGTCAAAATATTTTGTTTCTCCCCAAAATCACTACTTTTTGGTGAATTTACTCAAAAAGTACCATCCAAGACATGTATAGGTTTATTCCAAATGCAATTCTGAATAATTCGATATAAGATACGAGTGTTTTTTTCTATTTGGGATCCTTTTTTCAAAATTATTTTTAAAAAAAATTTTTTTCAATATCGGAGGTTATGATCCAAATGTACAAATATTATGGAATGTATGTAAATAACTGCTCATTTTTCAATATTTTCCTGTTCTATATACAGTTATGGTTATTTTGATGTACAATTTGACTAGGTGCAAACATATTTTTTGAGTTTCATTTGAGATTATAAGTTTTTTGTTTTCAAATTTTATCCGCAGCCAATCAAAATTGTGTTGCATAATCGCCTCTTACAGGAACCAAAGTTGAAAAATACTCAAATAAACAATACAGATGTATTCTACAAACCATACTGAAAATGTTGGTATATAATATGTTGATATTTATTTGAATTTATGGCCCCCAAGACCTGTGAACTGCGCACTAGTCATCATCTCATTTCGCCCTCCCGAAAAAAATTCGTCCACAAGCCGAAAATAATACGTAGCGAATGAGTTAAAGCACCTGGTTTCGTCTCAAATACAAATGCTTTAGGTACTGCACACTAAAAATGTATATTTACAATTCAGTAAGCCTATTTTTTTTAAATGGTCAGTCTAGCCATCATATTAAGAATAAGTACGGCTAGCCTCTTCCTTTTAAATTTATGGATGTTTATATGGGGGCTCTCAGGTGTTGGTGTTTATGCCAGTCCCGTTTATTTACAATGTTTGCTGTTTATTGCTCTTTTCTATTCTTTTTTTCTCATTTATTATTTTATTTGTTTGAGAGAAGGTATCTGAATATGTTTTGTGCGTTGCTATATAATGATGTTATTTATACTTATATTTTGTATTTCGCAAGTTGCTGTCAGTTTCTTGTAATGGGTAATGTTTAATATTTATCTTATTACCTTATCTTCACAGGTACCATCTGGCTATTGACGCTAAAGATTTGAGCGCTGAGAATAATGCTGCTACTCTCACAGTGCATGGGAACACGTTTAAGGTTTGTGTGTGCTGTGCTGTGTGTGCGTGTGTGTGTGTGTGTGTGTGTGTGTGTGTGTGTGTGTTTTATCGAAACACATTCATGCATGGATTTTACTGAAAAACATTGATCAAAGGCACAAAAAATGAAAACGTGTAGTTGCCAAGGACTCTCACAGCTTTGAAAGTCACCAAACTTTGGCGGCCATTTTCACTACTTTTACTTCTGACACCAAGCAGCCCCCACCTTCTTCAATCGTACATATCTTGACTTTTATTCAAAATAAATTGGGGTTGTTTTTTTTCTGAAAAGCAAGACAAATGAACAGGCTTTAAGATGATATCAACAACTCCATTATCCCAAAAACTGATGAGCGCCTGATTCCATTGCGTCGTGACTTATGTTATTACCACAGAGTAAAAATGACAAAATACAACATTGGCACAATATCTGCGCATACATTTACTGCAACACACCGGACATTCACATACTGTTTTCCTTGAAAGTAGCAAATTTTGAAGTTGCACAGTTTGGGACTGTTACAGTCGTCGATTCAATTGAACCTTTTCTTAAAAGTCACTCAAGATCACAATGAGAAGTGACCGTTATGGATAGATGGCTTTTCGAACTTACACAGTTTGGGAAATATTAAGAAGAACCAGAGAGAGCCCAGTCAGTGATGAGGTAGGAAGAAGGCGGTGGCGATGGATTGGACATACTCGCAGGAAGTCAAGCAGCTGTATAACAAAGAAAGTGTTTGACTGGAACCCACAGGGTAAGAGATCAAGGGGAAGACTGCTTGGAACCTGGAAAAGAGTACGGAAATTGATGTACAAAAAAGTGGGAAGACATGGAATAACATCAAGAGGCTAGCCCAGGATAGAGAAAGGTGCAAAGTGTTTGTCCGTGGCCTATACCCTGACCTAGGGTGAGAAAGGCAATGATGATGATGACATTTGGGACTGTTACAGTAGTCGATACAGTTGAACCTACCCATCAAGGTCACTCAAGATCGCAACGAGAAGTGACCGTCATGAATAGATGCCTTTTCTAACTTCCACAGTTTGAGACTGTTACAGTGGTCAGTACGGTTGAACCTGTCTATCAAGGTCATTCTATCTCCCGGGGTGGTGCTACTGACTGAAGTGTCTTTAGGCCATTCCCAAAAGGGGGGACATTAACATCTTGAGTTCTTATGCACAGTAGAATTGTTATTGTAAATGGGCTGATTCATCAATGTCATGCTCATAACTGTGCCTGAACTGCAGCAGGGAACTGCTGCTTTTTCTCTCTTAATCCTTACTATCGTCATTTTACCTCTACTTCTTTTGTATGTTTGTCACACTCTTGTGACCCGCTATTTTTGGGGTGCATTGATAGTCACAGCAGACTTTGTGCTGTTGAGGCTGAAGAGGTGAACAGAGTAAGTCTGATTCCCTGTAAGGACTTCTCTGTTGACATCCACACCTTGTCGCTTAAATGACATAATGCAGTTGCGAGCGCCGTAAAACCTTACTAAAATAAAAAACAAAGACCACTCAAGATCACCGAAAAGGGTCCATTATGGACAGGGTATAACATAATATGATCACTGACTAGACTTGACAAAGTCAACAGATTTGAAATCTGAAATGTTAGATTTATGTGAGGCGTTCTTACAAAAATAAGTTAATTCTCAGATTTTAGCCCCATGGGCACAGATGTATACGTCAAATTTGTAGGTTTGATTTACACAGTTTTATTACATGAAAGGATAAAAGACACATTAAACTGTTCAGTTTAAAATTTGCCAATTTGATGGGTTTATTTTTGCCTGACAACTCCATTGGTGTACTCTGAAAACAATCTATCACATATACTCCCTTGCCATTTCTTTAAAAATTGATATTTGCTTCTTTGCTTTGATGGAGGGTACACACTCAGTCAAAGGATGGGTTGTGGGTGGTTGGCAGGTGCTTTGGTGTGGTTTGCTTCTTCTTTCCTATCAAACATTTATCGTCCTTATCTTCCCTCCCTTTTTGTATGTTTGTTACTCTCTTGTAACACCTCTAATCTTCTGGCGCTCATAAGACCTTATGCAGTTGCAAGCGCCGTAGAACTCTTACTAAAACTAAAAGTCAAAGGATGGGTTGTGGATTACTTTCGTTGCAAGTGACCTGAAAACTTTATACTATATGTGAGGCAGGGTGGTGGAATCAGGCTCTCATCAATTTTTGGGCATGCAGAGTTATTTGCATCATCTTAAAGCTTGTTCATTTGTCTTTATTTGGGTGAAAAAAAATATCCATTTATCTTGTGAATACAAGTCAAGATATTTGAGAATGAAGGGGGTGGGGGTCACCTGTTTTAAGAGGTAAAATTAGTGAGAAAATGGCCGCCAAAGATTAGTTATTTCCTATGCTTAAGAGTCCGTGGCAGCTGAAAATTTACATTTTTTGTGCCTTTAATCAACGTTTTCAGAAAAAGCCATACAGAAATGAGTTCTTTAATAGGCATGAAAGGTGTTGAGTCCAAAAACAAAAATTTGAAAAAAATTCACAAACCTGTTGAACAAGGCAAGTTTCTTCACTTTGATTATTTTGATGAGAGCCTGATTTCACCACGCTGCCTCACATATATATATATATGACCTGATTGTGTTGCAAGTGTGATGAAACTTTTATGTGACCTAATTGTGTTCAAGTGCCATAAAACTTTATGTGACCAAATTGTGTTGCAAGTGCCATAAAACTCTAACCCAATTGGTCCTCCCCAGGGATCTGACCCGGTGCTTGCTACAGGCATGAGGCTTGAGGCCCTGGATAGACTCACTCCCAACCTTGTCTGTGTGGCCACCATTTGTGAGTTGTGGACTTTGTATTAGAGCTGTGCCCATTTGATGGTACTATTCCACATTCAGGATTTTTACACTATTCACAGCTATTCCAAGCGTGGCAGAGCCATTTGAATGCCGTGCGATTTTTTTTTCTAACAGATAAAGGATTTTCGTCTCATTTTTCTCAAACATAGAAAAATTGGAGCACATTATATCTAAAATCATTAAGATAAATACAGAACTACTCTTTATTTGATGGTTACGAGACAGTGATAAGAGGAGCCTACAAGAGTTCTAAAACAATCCTTTAGAGAGTATCTCTTACTATTCAATATCCACTCGTCACACTATGGACAGCTCAAGCAAGGGCACATGACTCTTGAAGCGCAGTGAATGTTTTTTCCATGAAGTTAGCTGTCGCAATGAGCTCCCCTAACCCTAGGCTACTCGAAATTCGAAGCGCTATGAACGGTGACGTGATGTCAACACGTTGCACTGTCTGCGACAACAACACACACGCGCTCAGTGACTGGCGGACTATCACAATATAAGAAAAGACCATTCGATGGTGCTTCGAATTGCAGAAGATAGATCTGGGCTTATCTTATATAAGAAAGAACAATTTGACGGTGCTTCGGATTGCGGAAGTTAGATATCTGGGCTTATCTTATATAAGAAAGAACAATTCGACGGTGCTTCGAATTGCGGAAGTTAGATATCTGGGCTTATCTTATATAAGAAAGAACTCTTCGTCGGTGCTGTGAATAGCGGAAGTTAGATCTGGGCTTATCACCTATAAGAAAATACGATTCGACGGCACTTCGAATTGCGGAAGTTAGGTCTGGACTTATCTCATATAAGAAAAAACCATTCGACGGCGCTGTAAATAGCTAGCGAATGTAGAATAGAGGACCTTAAGTCTGGGTTTATGCTTAATATATATAAGAAAAAAACATTCGACGGAGGTATTCGAAAATCATGAATAGTGAGCTCACGCTTCGAAGCTTCGATGGTTTTTTGTTTCCTCAAAATCGCACAGCTCTACTTTGTACCCTATGTTGTTGTTGTTGCTGTTGTTGTTGGTGGTGATTTTCTCTGTGTCACAAATGCTTCAATGATAAGGTACTGTCTTGCTGTTGTTGTTTTTGATGTTGTTGTTGATGTTGTTGTTGTTGTTGTTGTTATTGTCTATGTCACAAATGCTTCAATGATAAGGTACTGTCTTGCTGTTGTTGTTTTTGATGTTGTTGTTGATGTTGTTGTTGTTGTTGTTGTTATTGTCTATGTCACAAATGCTTCAATGATAAGGTACTGTCTTGCTGTTGTTGTTTTTGATGTTGTTGTTGATGTTGTTGTTGTTGTTATTGTCTATGTCACAAATGTTTCAATGATAAGGTACTGTCTTTTTGCTGTTGTTAGTAGCAGTAGAGAGGCTGCAGAAAGAGTCAGGCGGGGGAAGGGGGGTGAGCGCAGAAAGTGGAGACGAAAGCAGACGACAGAACATTGCTAAAGAGTAGGAAAGGAGGTTCAAGGTGACAAGTTTAGAGAAGAAAATTTTCTGTCACTGTCAGGTTTTGAACCTAAGACCTATTGAATGAGAGGCAAACACTCTAACCTCTAGACCACGATTGCCCCCTGATTATGTTTACTAACGTTCAGTCTGATTTCATTTAATAAATGATGTGATGTGTCTCACTAATGTACTTTTTAATCATGTGAAGAATGCTGGTAAATTTTTTGGCAGTTTGTGGGTGGTTGGCGGGTGCTCTGGTGTGGTTTGCTTCTTCTTTACCATCAAACAT
This sequence comes from Aplysia californica, assembly GCF_000002075.1. Classification (NCBI taxonomy): domain Eukaryota; kingdom Metazoa; phylum Mollusca; class Gastropoda; order Aplysiida; family Aplysiidae; genus Aplysia; species Aplysia californica. Next base: position 57,937 of record NW_004797593.1, read on the forward strand.
ATTACTCTCTTGTAATTCCTCTCTTTGACACTTTTATGTCATTGTGTTGCTAGTGCAGTAAAACTCTTACTAAAACAATTTTTTTGCAGTTTGTCTGCGACAAGATTTTCTCATTTCTTCATATTGAAAAAAAATTGTTCATAAAGGGTTTTATGATGCATAATTTCATTGTTAATTTTTCTTTCTTTTTTTTTAATTATAAAAAGATACACACAGCAACAAAAAAATAGCTAGGTTTCACTTTAAAACTTCAAATTTTTTGTATCAATTATCAGTGGAAATTGATGAGGCAGCGGACCAGATCTTGATCCACTTTGATGGCTGGACAGACAGGTATGACTACTGGACCAACTTTGAAAGTGCTGACTTGCATCCCCTGGGCTACATGTACCATAATGGGAAGCGGCTGGCGAAGGAGAAAAGGAAGAATTCCTCTCTACAGCCACCGAACAGTGAGTGTTTTCTCAATAATTTTAATTGCCTTTTGTGTTTGTGAGAGAGACAGAGAGAGAGAGACAGAGACAAAGAGATAGAGAGACAGAGAGAGAAGTGGGGGAGGGAGGGAGAGACTGACAGAGGGAAATAGTTCTAATCAAAGACGGACAGAGAGAGTTCTAGAGGGACAGAGAGAAGGAGAGAGAGAGAGAGAGAGAGAGAGAGAGAGAGAGAGAGAGAGAGAGAGAGAGAGAGGGGGGGGGGAGGGGGGAGAGTCCGCTATGACCCCTACAAAGATCCAAGACATTGTGCGCTTGGTCGTACAAGATAAAACATCACTTTTGTCACATTCTGGAGATGCCCGTTAAAAGAAGGCGTAAATTTTTGTTGGCGGGGGGGGGGGCTTGAGTTTAGTTTTTAGTTGTAGTACAGGTTTTACAAGCGCTGGCAACTGCGTAAGGTCATAAAATAATATGAGTGCCAAGGGGTGGATGTCAACAGAGAAATCCTCACAGGGAATCAGACTTACTCTGCTCACCTCTCCAGCTTCAACTGCACAAAGTCTGCTTCAACTATCAAGGCACCCCGGAAATAGCGGGTCACAAGAGAGTGACAAATATACAAAAGAAGTAGAGGGAAAATAATGATAGAAAGGATGAAGTAAGAAAAAGCAGCAGTTCCCCCTATGTTGTTCCGGCACAGTATGAGCGTGACTTTGATGAATCAGCCCATTTACAATTCTACTGTGCATATGAACTTGTTAATATCCCCCCTTTGGGAATGGAGTAAAGACATTTCAGTCAGTGGCACTGCCCGGAGGGTGGGGGGGGGGGGGGCATACATCTTTGCGACGGGTGGGCCTGAGTTTATTTCCTGTTTGGTCTTCAGATTACAGGAAAACGTTTGACTGGTTGACCTACTTACAAGAAGTGGGAGCTCCGCCAGTGCCTTTTGAACTGTTCAGTGAGGTAAGTCTTGTTCGCTTTTTTCTCTCCTGACTCTGTGCAGCTTTTGTTTGTTTTAGTAAGTGTTGTACAAGGCTCGCAACTGCATAAGGTCATATGAGCAAGAGGGATACATTAAACATTTTCAGTTGGTAGGAATTTTGCCAGAGTGGCAGCCGAAACCTACTCTTATCGATTTTAGACCTCCAAGAGATCTCTAACGTGCACAATAGCTTGAATTGACTGAGTGTAGAAAAGTGTGAGTGAATGGGTTTTTTCCCCAAAGTGTGTGTGAATGGTTGGGGGGGGGGGGGTGATTACTTGGCCAATGTCCACCATCTCGACCTGGCATGTGGGTAGAGTGTGGGAGTTTTTTAGGTTTGGAAAAGTTGGCAGCTATATGAGTTCAATTCCAACTTAAGTAAAAAAAAAAATGTATTGAGTATATCTATCTGTTTGTTTTGTTTTGTCATAGAAAAGTTTTGCGGCGCTCACAAATGCATCGGGTCATATGAGCGCCAAGGGGTGGATGTCAACAGAGAAGTCTTTACAGGGAATCAGACTTACTCTGCTCACCTCTCTAGCTTCAACAGCACAAAGTCTGCTTCGACTATCAAGGCACCCCGGAAATAGCGGGGCACAAGAGTGTGACAAACATACAAAAGAAGTAGGGGAAAATTGACGATGGTAAGGGTGAGGAAAGAAAAAGCAGCAGTTCCCTGTTGCAGTTCAGGCACAGTTAAAAGCATGACATTGATGAATCAGCCCATTTACAATTACAATTCTACTGTGCATGAGAACAAGATGTCCCCCCTTTTGGGAATGGCCCAAAGACAGTGTCTATCTGTGTGCTGGGATGACGTTCCCCACCCAGCCTGTGTTTGTTGGCACTGACTGTCAGGCTGAGAGCAGCCAACCACCTAAATGATGGGCACTGAGTTGACGGGCGGGGCATGAGCCATGTTTGATGCATCGTGGTGAAATCAGGCACTCGTCAAAATAATGAAATCTGAGAAACTTGCATTTTTCGGCCAGTCTGGAATTTTCTTTCGAATTTTTGTTTTTTTTCGCTCAATGCCTTGTGTGTCCATTCAAAAACACTTTTTTGTGTGTTTTTTTTTGGTAAAACATTTATTAAAGGTACAAAAAATGTAAATTTGCTGTATCCAAGGACTCTTGACCCATGGAAATCACCAATCTTTGTCGGCCTTTTTTTCACTAATTTTATTTCTGAAACCAGGCGATCCCACTTCCTTCAGTCACAAATATCTCCACTTCTATTCATGACAAATGGATATTTTTTTATTTTTTTTCATTGAAAGCTAGGCAAATAAATAATTTTTAAGATGGTGCCAATGACTCCACATGCCCAAAAATTGACGAGCGCCTGATTCCACTGCGTCGTGATCCATTTTTTTCAATCTTTATCTTTCCAGGAACAAAAGGAGGGCACACAAGAGACGGAGACTTCTCGAGTGGAGAGCGGACTGAGCCCCGACATCGTAGAGTCGTCTGTCGGCTCCTGTCTGCGAGGGGCCTTCAAATCTCTGCGTATGTTTGATGGTCTATGAAAAAAAAGTTGGGATTAGTCTGTCCCCGAAGTTTCATGCAAAAAAAAATTCTGAAATTCTGCAAACTGAACCCAAAAATGTGAAATTATGAGATTCTGTTAATTTTAACAAAGAATGATTAAGGAAAATAATCAGACATTATGCAAAAAATGATCAAATTTTGCTAAATTATGCTGGGTGCATAAAACCACGGGGACAGATTCATTGTGAGATGGGATACTAGGTAATATTTCGTTGATCTCAACCAAGAAAAATTTGTTGGGGCATGGTGAATACATACACAAATATATGCGCACGCCAATCCCACCTTCTCAATGTCGGGTCCCTGACGGAATTTCAATGTAAAATTGAATGTATACCGGGATATGGAACGTAAGCAGTGATAGGAAAGGGTCGAAATGATTCCGGTAAATAGTTTTTGAAAAAGTCAACTACATAAGAATAATGATAACAATGATTATACAGTATAACACGGATAGATCGAACACAGAAGACTCGAAATCACACGTCCATCATACTGTGCCTGCTGTCCCGGATTTTTTTTCTTCTTTGTCTTTGTAAGATATCCCCCGAACTACGGTTCCCTCTACCTGCCGAGGCCGGTCCCAACGGATTCGAGCTATCCGTGTTTTGCTGTATTATGCGTCTTTGACCACTTACACACCAACAAGCACATAAACAGAATCAATCCCATGTGGGAACCCCATTGCAGACACTGTGACTACCACGAGGAGACCGTTGAACATCTTCTCCTTCACTGCCCAAACCTGGCAGTTCTTCGACACAGGCTCCTACACACACCTACAGACTTACAAAACCTGCTCTACTCTGGCGTTGACCAGATGACAAGGACATGTGGTTACTTGAGGGAGGCATTGCGCTGCCAAGAGGGAAATGCTGGCAGCTAAAGGGATTTGAAAACAACAACAACAACAACATGCATCTTTGACATTCGCTTTTTTCCTTGCAGGTATTGAGCAATCAGCAAAGACAACTTTAGCTAAGGTGGAGACAGACATGCAGAAGCTTGACTCTCTTGTGACAGAGGTCCTTGGGACGGATTCAAAGTTATGGTTCTGCTTCTTCCCTGAAAACCTCTCCATTGACACATTGAGGTGAGCATTCCTGCTGGAGACAACGTTTGGAAATCTATTGCCTCTTTCTACTCAGCCTCCTCCTTCTCTGTCTCCGCCTCCTCTTCTGCCTCCCCTTCTTCCTCTTCTTCTATCTCCTCCCTCCCTGTTTCTCCTCTTTTGCAAAATACTGGAAGTGTTGGAATGGCTATAAATGGATTTTTACGGATTTGATTCTCTTTGTCCCTGTCAAACTAATTTATCTGTATCTATCAAAATTTGATCCTTCCCTTTCCACTGTGGATGTTTCCAGTAGCTTTTCAGACATAATATTATGCAGGGGCCGACGAAATCCTGTACAGAAATGTGTGTTTTACTAGAGGGTATTATTACTCATTCTGAGTTAGCGACAAAACATCTTTTAGCCAGCGAGATTCTCCGCCTCAAGCGTGCTCCGCTGAACCTCGCGATGGTGTTAATGAGATTAGACCAGAGCAGCACACAGCTTTGGTTACTATTAGTTCTAACCACGCCAGCTTCGGCTTGTCTTTAAATCCAACCACGCTATCTTTGGCTTATCTTTAAATCTAACCACTCTCTCTTTGGCTTATCTTTAAATCTAACCACTCTCTCTTTGGCTTATCTTTAAATGCGCATGTTTAACATGCTCTGGATCATATGATGTCCCAATTTCCGGCTAGTGAGCTTTTACACATTTTGCATATGTGGGTGAAAATTTATGTGTCCCTCAATACATGAAGAGAAATAGAGAAAGTGACCACGTGAAGGAAGATAGCGAGGCTGACCGGAGGGGCTTGACCGGTGATCTGATGGAACCTCGCTATATCAGATTAGGGAGCTCCACCTGACCACTTATGTCTTTGCCATGAAGAATTTAAAGTATGTCTTTTAGCAATTGTTGTTTGAATCTGGATTTAATATCCATTCGCATAGTGCATCAAGGCATCAGGAATTTTGGGGGGCAAAAAACCACTATTTTCACCAAAATTCGAATTAGGGAGGTTCCATCAAAACACCATATTATATACATATATATCTCACTCAAGGACATTTTATGAGATAAAATGACAGATCTGTTGTTTCCATCTTGGCCAGAAACTATTGATTACAGTTTTAAAGATGGACAGTTTTGGATTTTTTTAAAATCAATTATCTACTCATGGTAGGCCACATTCTTTAGGCCTATTCATTACTTGGGTACCGGTAACTCATAGGCCCGACTGAAACTGTTCTCTGGCCCAATCTGGCGCGGGGGTCATACTTTGCCCACGCCTGATGTAGACCAACACAACACAATTGTCTGTTGTGACAAAACAGTGCATACTTTGAGGCATGGTTTAAAAATTATTTTTTTTATCTTGACAGGTTCTTGGAAATGAAATCTATTTTTTCATCCAAGGCGCAGCACGTCCATTTCTTGTGTCAGGGTCAAGGTAAGCCGTCGTGTTGACTTCTGCCCGCAAAATTTGTTATCGTCAAATAAACGAGCGCTCATTTCTAGTGTCTGCAAATAAACAAATGAATAAATGAATCATTTGCTGCCTTTGATTGATTGGAACACTACAAAGGTTCATTATTCCTTGCTGGAGACACTTGTTGTTAGTGATGTAATGAACCTACTAGAAAGCTGAGCCTCTAACGCTAATCTTGGCTGCGTGCCTGGATCACACTCCAAATATGTCGTTAGATCATTCCCAATATGGTGGTTTGAAGATATTTTTAGAACCAAGATGATATCGTTATACATTTCTGTGGCATCAGGGTGAAATCGGGCGCTTGTTAAAATATTGCAGTGGAACAAATTGATATTTTTCCACCTGTTTGACAATTTTTATCGATATTTATTTTATTTTGAGCTTAACGGCTTTTATGTCTACTTAAAAACAGATTCCTGCATGGATTTTACTGAAAAACATTGATCAAAGATACACAAAATGTAAACTTGCTGTTTCCAAGGATTTTTCAGCTGTGGAAGTCACCAAACTTTGGTGGCCATTTTCTCGCTAATTTTACCTTCGACACCAGGCACCCCCATATCTTCAATCGCAAATATCTTGACTTCTATTATTAAAGATAGATGGGTATTTTTTTCATCAAAAGCAAGGTAAATGAACAGGCTTTAACATTATAGCAATATATATATATCTCCGTATGCCCAAAAATGGACGAATCCTGATCCCACCGTGCCGTGACACATTTCTGTTGTATTTCTCAGCTTATGACTTCCATCTTGTGAACCACAAGGGGGTCAAGATGTCCTCAGCAGACCTGCTGGAGTGGTCGCCATACCTGCTATATTGTTACACTGTGCTGCTGAGGCAGAAGGTAAGATAAGATATGAGATAAGATATGAGATAAGATATGAGATAAGATATGAGATAAGATATGAGATAAGATATGAGATGAGATATGAGATGAGATATGAGATGAGATATGATATGAGATAAGATATGAGATAAGATATGAGATAAGATAAGATAAATCTTTATGGTGCTCATGCTAGCATATTGGCTTTGTGTTTCACCACACACACACACGCACACACACACACACACACACACACACACAAACAAACACATACGCGGGCACACATGCATACATGCACTATCAATTACCTTGACCCTCAAAGAAAACTGGAAGTTCTTTTTTCTTTCATTTGTTCTCTCTTTTGGCTTGGGTGACTGGCGGGCTTTCTGGTGTGGTTCATTCCTTCTTTTCTATCATCCTGTCGAATATCTATCATCCTTATCTCTCCTCCTTTTTTATGTTTTACTTTCTTAAAAGTGATACCTTTATTCTTCAGCACCTATATGGCCTATTGCGTTGAAAGGTACTGTACAAATTTTATGAAAATTAATGTTCTACTTTTTTACCTTCATTCTTTAACTCTTATGGCCTATTGTGTTGCAAATACTGTAAAACTTTTATGATTTTATGATAACGAAACTAAAATATTGGCAAAATGACCAACTTACTTTGTAAAAAACCCAACTGCTTTTCAGGTGACTGTGCCCAGTGATGTGTCTGCTCTGTGCCCTGGAGCAGAAGCCTTGGTCAAAGATAAGGTAATGTCCTCGTTTAGATTAGATAAGATAAAATAAGATACGATTAGATAAGGTAAAACAATATACGATTAGATAAAACAAGACAAGATAAAATGAGATAAGACAAAATAAGATAAAATGAGATAAGATAGGATAAGATAAGGCTAGATAAGACAAGATAAGATAAAATTAAATAAGACAAGATAAAATAACGTCCAAATGTTCATACTCTTGCTGATGAATATGTGTGGGGTCTTGTGATTTTTTTCATCATATTATTATCCTCTACTGTTTTGTGCTACTGCAAGGTGGGATCTGACGCTCGTAAATTCGTGGATATATCGAGTTATCGGTATAATCTTAAAACTTGTTCATTTGTCTTGCTTTTGATGAATGAACAAATGAACGAATTTTATTCAAAATAGGTGGCTATTTTGTTCATTCATCAAAAGCAAGACAAATGAACAAAATAACCACCTATTTTTAATAGAATTCGAGATATTTGCTGCATGTTTTCTTGCTTTCGGTTTGTCCGTGTGTGGGCAAATTGAGTTATTGGTATAATCTTAAAGCATGTCCGTTTGCCTTGCTTTTGATGAAAAATTACCCATAAATCTTGACTAATAGATGTGTAGATATTTGCCATTGAAGGAGGTGGGGTTTCCTGGGGTCAAAGGTGAAATCAACAAGAAAATAGCCCCCAAAGTTTGGCGACTTCCACTGCTGAAGTGTCGGTACTTGATGAACAAAATAGCCGCCTGTTTTGAATAGAAGTCGAGATATTTCTGTCCCCGTGGTTTTATTTTTATGCACCCCGCATAATTTAGTAAAATTTGATCATTTTTTGCATAATTTCTGATTATTTTGCTTTATCTTTCTTTGTAAAAAAAAATAAACAGAATAGCATAATTTCACATTTTTGGGCTCAGTTTGCATAATTTCAGAATTTTTCTTGTATAAAACAACGGGGACAGATATTTGCTACAATGATGTTTCCTTACTTTTGAGATATTTGCTACTATGTTTCCTTACTTTTGAGATATTTGCTACTATGTTTTCTTACTTTGGCGATATTTGCTACATGTTTTCTTACTTTGGAGATATTTTCTACTATTATGTTTCCTTACTTTGGAGATTTTTGCTACTATTATGTTTCCTTACTTTGGAGATATTTAATTGCTGTATGTTTTCTTACTTTTGAGATAATTGCTACTATGTTTTCTTACTTTAGCGATATTTGCACACGTTTTCTTACTTTTGAGATATTTGCTATATTTGCTACAGTTATGTTTTCTTATTTTGGAGATATCTGCTGCATGTTTTCTTACTTTTGAGATATTTGCTATATTTGCTACAGTTATGTTTTCTTATTTTGGAGATATCTGCTGCATGTTTTCTTACTTTTGAGATATTTGCATATTTGCTACAGTTATGTTTTCTTATTTTGGAGATATCTGCTGTATGTTTTCTTACTTTTTTATTATTTCTTCCCCAGATGTTTGTGCTTGAGCAAGGGATGAAGAGATTGTACAATCTGTACCTGCAGCACTGTGTCTTCATCACCACCAACCGCTCCAGCAAACAGAAGGTGGGGATTAGAAGACAGGATAGAATGAGATAAGATAGATGAGATAGATAAGATAGGATGGATAGATTAGATTAGATTAGTTTAAATTTAATAAGATTAGATAAAATATAAGGTCCAGCAAGCAGAAGGTGTGAAATATAAAATAAGATTAGAAAAGATAAATTTTTGTCTTATACCTAGATAAATCTTTATTGTCCAGATCCAGGCATATTTTTTTGTTGTTTCAACACATACAGGCACACACACACACACAAACACACACACACACACGCACACACACACGCACACACACATATATACATACGCGCACACATGCGTGCACACATGCTCGCGTGTGCTCACACACATGCTCGCGTGTGCTCACACACATGCTCGCGTGTGCTCACACACATGCTCGCGTGTGCTCACAC
>NW_004797593.1:67270-89830 GCF_000002075.1 Aplysia californica
ACACACACACACACACACACACTCTCACACACACACACACACACACACACACACACACACACTCTCTCACACACACACACACGCACACACACACGCGTCCTCCCCTCCACACACTTCTGTGCACATAAACATAAAACTGCATGCATGTTTTACGCCTGCATCAACACATTTTAAATCATAATATGTGAGAAGGGCTGCTTTAACTTGGACTTGTGTAACTTAACTCTCTCAGCCTTGGGGCCAAGGACCCCGTCTACTGGCTTGGCTGAGAGGTTTAACTCTTTATTTCCGGCAAGCCGCTCCCAGCAGCTCGCGGTCGGAACCGCTGTACCAGTGAACCGCTGACAACAGTTCGAGCATATTCCTTTACGACGATATTGACGTCCAATTACTATTTTTGACATTTGCCGAGAAAGGTCTCTTTTATTGGGAATCTGGAGTTCTTTCATTAGATGAAGAATTATCAAAATAGGTTGACTTATTTTTATTTAATGACCCTTTTTTAGTGACGTTTTGGTCATTTTTCGATTTAGTACAAAAGAAGGGGCCCGGCATAGTGGGTTTACCTCTCCCACGAAGATAAAGAGTTTAGTTGTTTTTGTAAAATCTGAAAAAATACTAAATCAACTTCAATCGCTGTAATATTTCACACACAATTTGTTTAGTTATTACATGATTTATTACTGTTTTTAAAATTAAAAAATATTAGATAATCTGTGAGATATTGCCATTTAAAAAAGGTCAGCAACACACACTAAAAAGTTGCCCGGAAGAAAGACCAAGGCTCGTTCACATTTAATAATGATAATAAATGAGGTTTATATAGCGCTCAACCCCAATTAAAGTACACAGGCTCTGAACGCTTTACAAAGCAGTACAACGTACAACAGTAACATAAAACGTTATGTTCTGACTAAAGAAAATTACTCGAAATGTTTCCCGCTTCATTCCCACGCGCTAAGTTATTTTCACTTATAGGTCAAGCAAGCGACCTTGACCCTTGTAATAGTCTGTTTCTTATAAAGAAATGGCCAGGGGTCACTTATTAAGTATAGTCTGTTCTCATTAGATGTGCGTTTACATTATTAAACAATAGAAATTTCCTCCCCAATACTGTCGGGTTGAAGGCCCAGGGCAGAAGTGTACAACCCGACTATCTCAGGATCGGGGCTGAGTGAGTTAACTCTTTAACCCTATCCATACGTCATGTTTTACTATCGTATCCATACGACTTGGGGAACTCTGTGCCACCACTTAACCCTATCCGTACGTCGTGTTTTATTATCGTATCCATACGACTTGGGGAACTCTGTGCCACCACTTTCCAAAGAGGAAATTTACTCGTTAATCCGATTCGTACGCTTTGCATAGCCGTCTGTCAAAAAGATTTTTTGAGAAATACTGAAAGTTTCAAAGAGATCTTCACACTAGAAGTATTCTAAAATGTGAAGAATGCAACCCCGGGGGTACAAAATGACCCCAGGGCGTACGGATAGGGTTAAGTCTCATAGGGCACTGGGAGCGTCCGGCGGTAATAACCCTGTTCTCCATTGGATGCTGGGAGCGTGTGACAATTGTGACAACTGTTTCGTTTCAAATTCATTTAGTGCTAGTCTTTGCTTTTTTTACAGAACTATTTCCAAGCCAAGTTTTTTAGTAATGACTAAGCCTTTGTGTCTGCCATTTAGAAGTTGGAGGCAAGTTTTTGGGGTTGTAAAGAGACATAGTGCACCAGGTTTAGGGGACTGTAGAAAAAACTGCGGGAAACGGTGGAAAAAAACTCAGGGTTAAAAGAGTTAACTTGCTCTCTTTTCCCAGACTGATATTTGATTACTTGTTTATTTGTTGACTTGTTTACTTGTTGACTTGTTTACTTGTTTATTTGTTTACTAGTTATTTGTTGACTTGTTTACTTGTTGACTTGTTTACTTGTTTATTTGTTGACTTGTTTACTTGTTGACTTGTTTACTTGTTTATTTGTTTACTAGTTATTTGTTGACTTGTTTACTTGTTGACTTGTTTACTTGTTTATTTGACTTGTTTACTTGTTGACTTGTTTACTTGTTTATTTGACTTGTTTACTTGTTGACTTGTTTACTTGTTTATTTGTTTACTTGTTTACTTGTTGACTTGTTTACTTGTTTATTTGTTTACTTGTTTACTTGTTGACTTGTTTATTTGTTTACTTGTTGACTTGTTTATTTGTTTACTTGTTTACTTGTTTATTTGTTTACTTGTTTACTTGTTTACTTGTTAACTTGTTTACTTGTTTACTTGTGTGAAGGACCGACATCACTGCACAAGGGGCATCCCGATAAGTGCTCCGTCCCCTGAAGAAGCACATCTCGAAGTGTGTAGATCCTGACGGTTCCAAGCAATGGTTGATTCCATATCCTTCAGCTCCTCCCACTAAGTCTTGAACTTCTGCAGGCGCCCCATCCAATTTCAAGCTCAGGAAGTCGCTCAAGATGATAGTATTCCGTCTCTTTGTTTCGTTTAAGTAGAGGTTTTAAGGCGCTCGCAACTGCATAAGGGCATATGAGCGCCTTCTGTCTCTGCTTGTTCTTGTTCTCGTTTTTCCTTGACTGAACGTACAATTTCAGGTTTATTTTGTTTTTTATTATTGATTGTTATCTCTCTGTTCCAGAATCCAACGCCAGAGCAGGTTGGGAAGATCACCGAGCTCCTCCAGACCTCGCTCGAATCGGCCAGCGACGGCCTTGGTCAGCAGCTGAGTATCTCACAGGGTACGACCGAGGTCATGTGTCAAGGTCACCGAATGGCCTTCTCTCAGAACTCGGGGATCCAAGAACTCTCGATCGATAAGTTCAATGTGAGTGCAGACTGAAAGCAAGACCGCTGTCGCTTGGCCCTTATAGCGTGGGACGTACCTGCCTGCCTCCCAATTGGTCTAAATAGTGTCTGTAGGAATGTAAAAACATCTGCAATTAATTACAAGACTGCTGTAAATAATCCAATGTCAAACTGTTTAGTTTGTATATTTGTCAATTTCCTATAGGTCTGGTTAGGTTTGATAGAGGCTTTACTGCTCTTGAAACACTCAAGGTCATATGAGTGCTGAAGAAGATTAGAGTTACAAGGGAGTAACAAACATAAAATAGGAGGGACGTAAAGGACGGCAGTGAATATTGATAGGAATAGAAAAAGCAAACCATACCAGAGCACCCACCAACTGCCCGCGAGCTGTTGACAAAGCGATTGGTTGGAGTGCTCCACTGGTAGATCCTACTTCTTTACTTTCCCTCTGTTGTTTCTGTCTCTCTGTCTGCTGCTTTTTCTTTCCTTATCCTTACTATCGACTTCGTGCTGTTGAGGCTAGAGAGGTGAGCAGAGTAAGCCTGATTCCCCATTTGGACTTCTCTGTTGACATCCACCCCTTGGCACTCATATGACCTTATGCAGTTACGAGCGCCGTCAAACCTTACTGTCTACCTTACGTCTTCCCAACACTAAATGACTATTATAACATCAATGTTCTTCTCTTTACTCAAACAAACAGAAAAATAAGGTGTTGATATATTATAAAACAGTGCATACACTGACTTTTAAAAAAGAACTTATTTTTAACCCAACTTTTCACCAATTTTGTGCTCAATCTCCTGGCCAGGGTCTTGCCCCAAATATCTACTCCCTTCATCTGGAGAGCAACCCACTGACCTCTCTGCCCGGGGACTTGTTTGACCATTTCCTCAACCTCACACAGCTCTGGCTCAATGGATGCAAAATTTCAGGTGTGTATCATGTCTTATGAGGATCCCAAATAATAGAAACCTATCTGGTAAAGCGCTTTGAGGGTTGAAAACTATGGAAAGTGCTATATAAACGTGCCATGTATTATTTTTATTATCATTATCATTATTATTCTTTTTATCATTATTAGGGCCTGTTATTATATTATTAACATTATTATTATTATTATTATTTTTATTATTAAGTGAAGCAAATAATAGACATGATTTTTACTAATTAAAGTAGACATTGTGTGTCCAGTTGAAGGCAAAAAAAGAAAGAACAGGTATTTAGAATAATGCCATATAAAAGAAAAATATAATATATATATTACAGAGTGGGCTTATGCATCAAAAAAGGATCAGTTTTGCAGTGGAGGTTTTACCATATCAGTAATAAATCTTGGAGTTGCGCAGAAAGAGTTACAGTTTGAATTCATCCCATATCATATTCTCTTTCAGAATTGCCATCTCTGGGGGAAAATTCCTGTCTGGAAGAGTTGCATGTGAACAATAACCAGCTGTCTGGTTTCCCGGATGACATAAAACAGCTCAGCTCTCTGAAGGTAGCTTTGTGATCTTCTTTTGTTTGTGAGGCGTGCTGACAAAATGAGTTACTTCTCACAATCCACAAATGGAGATATTGGCCAAACAAATGACACTAGGGTCAAATTTGTAGATTTTCTGTACTGTAGTATAGGGTTTTACGGCGCTCGCAACTGCTAAGGTCATATGAGCCTTCCATTATTCATATTTACAAATTATAAAAACTTCACCTGTAAGCGTGATATATCTATTTCCATAAGGCTCAAATCCGAGAAGTAACTCATTTTGTCAGCACGTTTCACAATTTGTTTTGATTTATTGACCATTTCAGTGACGTGAATGTCACTTTCAGGTTTTGCATCAAAATAGGCCTCAGAGATAGAGAGCTAAGTTGATTTGGGGTTTGTTTGTTGTTTGTTTTTTTATGTGAGAATGTAGTCAAAGTCCAAGATGTGAACTTATATTCTGGTTTCAGAAAATATTTTCTAGACCAGAGATTTTTTTGGGCCATAAGATCCAGTGGCTCTAGACTAATTTCAACACCTCGTGTGCCACTGAAGAAATACGATGAGAGAGCTTTTTCTTTTCCTGGGCCAACGGTTTGGAACACTCTCCCTCATGATTTGAGGAGCGAAATAAAACTTGATACTTTCAAAGGGGGACTCAAAACACTTTTATTTAAGAAATATTTTAATTAATGGACTGTACCTTTGCCTTTTTGTATGAGCATTTTTTATTATCTGAAAGAATGTTGCTGTCAAAAAGTGCGCACATGATGAATTTGTATTGTGTTAGTATGAATGTGTTTTTAATCTCCTATGTCGTACGCCTTGGGCCCATGCTGTGGGGAAAGGCGGGATACAAATGCTCTTATTAAGTCTAAAAATGCAACTTTTCTCAACATGCAAAAATTTTCTTGACAGTGTTTACCAAAGTACAGTGGAAAAGTTAAGATTTTTTTGCGGATGTTTTTTTACTGGGACAAGTGATATAGCATGCAACATTTTGAACTTTATGCTTCTGCATATTTTCATCTCTGTTTTCCAATGCTTGAAACATGATTTCTTTTTTCTTGAGTGAAGTTTTCTTAAAACAACTATGATCTTTTCTATTTTTATGATTTTCTTTTTGGTACTTATTGTATTTCAACAGATTTTGGATGTTTCGAGCAACCCTCTGGAAGTTCTCCCAAAAGTTGTTTCCTCGCTGACCTCCCTTACAAAGCTGTTAGCGGACAACGTGGGTACTGTCGACCTTGAACTTGTGTGCCCTCTGACCAGCCTGGAAAAGCTGAGCGTGTCCCACAATCTGATCGAGTTCATTCCGCCCAAGCTCTCGGCCCTGCCTCTCACAGTCTTCTACATGGCCGGTCTGCCTCTGATGCCGTCCAACTTTTCCTTCTCCGCGGCTGGCGTCAACTCTTTCCTGGACCAGTACACGGTGTACCGCCGGCTCACCACTCAGGTAAATGGAACATACTTAAATGTAATAACCTGCATAAATGTAATAGCATCCTTAAATGTAACCTGCTTAAATGTAATAACCTGCTTAATAATAATACTAGTAATAAAAAATATCATTTATGCTACGCATTTCCATTTTCTAAAAAAAAGCTCAAGGCAATGCGCATTACATTAATAAAAATATCACACCTTAAAAATTAATGGACACGTGTTTATGTAAAATATAGTATTATGCATATGTAATGTACTTCAATGAAACGCGCTGTGAATGTTTTCAATGTGTGAACGCACTTAGAAAGAAATATTAGCCCAACCCTAGGCTGAGAGACCCAATACTCTATGTGGCAACTATACATAAATATATCATAGACATAATTTCATCATCATCTTTGCCTTTCTCACCCTGCACCAGGGTATAGGCCACAGACAAACATTTTCTCACCCTGCACCAGGGTATAGGCCACGGACAAACACTTTCTCACCCTGCACCAGGGTATAGGCCACGGACAAACACTTTATCACCCTGCACCAGGGTATAGGTCACGGACAAACACTTTCTCACCCTGCACCAGGGTATAGGCCACAGACAAACACGTTCCACCTTTCTCTATCCTGGGCTAGCCTCTTGGGTCAATGGGTCAATAATTTCTTAAGAAGTTCGTCTTTTCTCTCTCTTCCAGGAGAGACAGGAGATGATTGAGAAAGCAGAGAACCTTGGGGAGAAATCTGGCAACTCTGCCAAAATCGCCAATATCAACCAGACTCTCTTCGATCGCTACCCAAGGCTTGGCAAAATGGAGAAACATAAAGGTAGGCTGCTGTCTTTCTCTTTCCTCTGACTCCTTCACTCTTTCTGTGCACTAGGGATTCCACAATTTCACACATCCGTGCATGAAGGGTGTTACCGTAAAGCGGCTATAATTAAGTCAAATACCAATGGATTTGTTTGTGTCAGCTCTCAAACTATTTGAAGAACACAGGGGGAAAAAATACCATAATCACAAATTGAAAATCGTGAGGGTATCAATTTTGAATGATTGTTGGATCATACATAATTATATTTCTGTTCAACTGTTGGTTGATTATTGTTGTTAGATTACCCATTCAGCAACACTTAACAATAAACCACCAGTCAAACAAATATGAAGTTATGAGTCCACAAGCTTTTAAAAATGGCACCCTCACCAATTCTAGTTTGTGCCTATGGTCGTTTTCCCCTGTGCTCTACATTTGTGGTCAAAGGATCTCTATGTGGGGGACAATAAGTAGTAAATGTAGCACATGCCTTGGCAAAAGGGGCAGACCCAAAGTGACCTGGAGACGCACTGCAGAGTCAGAAATGAAGTCCTGGAATCATTCGTGGGGGACGTTGACCAAGATGGCCCGAAACAGACAGAGCTGGAGGTCCTTTGTTGCTGCCCTAAACCCCAGATGGCGTAATGGGTAGTAAGTAAGTAAGTAAGTAAGTAAGTAAGTAAGTAGCACATGCCTAGGTGTAGATCTTGGGATTGACAAAATTGGTACCCTCAAAACGACACTTATGTGGCAATCTGATGAAACACAGAGCCAAGTACTTTTGAAGTGTGACCCAAGAGTTACAAACACGAAATAGAAGGAGGAGGAGGAGAGATAACGACAATAGATGTTTGACAGGAAAGAAGGAGTAAACCACACCAGATCACCTTCCGACCTGACACTTTTGCATCATTGTATATTTACCCTTGATCTCATAGTCAAAGATTGTCTGACAGGACAAAGGTTGTTAGCAGGATACCTGAAAAAGGAGTCCCAGTGAGCTCAGTACAGAAACTGTAAAACAAACAAACAAAATCTCTCTCTCTCTCTCTCTCTCCCCCCCTCTCTCTCTCCCTCGCTCTCTCTCTCTCCTCCTCTCTCTTACTCTCTCTCTCTCACTCTCTCTCTCTCTTTCTTTCTCTCACTCTCTCTCTCTCTGTCTCTCTCTCTCTGTCTCTCTCTCTGTCTCTCTCCCCTCTATCTCTCCCTCCCTCTCTCTCTCACTCTCACTCTCTCTCTTTTTCTCTCTCTCTCTCTCTCTCTCTCTCTCTCTCTCTCTCTCTCTCTCTCTCCCTCCTTCTCTCCCTCTCCCTCTCTCTGTCTCTCTCTCTGTGTGTCTCTCTCCCCTCTATCTCTCCCTCTGTCTCTCACTCTCACTCTCTCTCTTTCTCTCTCTCTCTCTCTCTCTCTCTCTCTCTCTCCCTCCTTCTCTCCCTCTCCCTCTCTCTGTCTCTCTCTCTGTGTGTCTCTCTCCCCTCTATCTCTCCCTCTGTCTCTCACTCTCACTCTCTCTCTTTTTTTTCTCTCTCTCTCTCTCTCCCTCCTTCTCTCCCTCTCCCTCTCTCTGTCTCTCTCTCTGTCTCTCTCCCCTCTATCTCTCCCTCTCTCTCTCTCTGACTCTCTCTCCCTCCTTCTCTCCCTCTCCCTCTCTCTGTCTCTCTCTCTCTGTCTCTCTCCCCTCTATCTCTCCCTCTCTCTCTCTCTCCTCTGTCTCTCCCTCTCTCTCTCTACAATTCTTTATCCTCTCTCCAGGTACTGGCACCCCAGAGTCTATCTTCCAGATCACCACCCTCCAGAAGTTGAATCTGTCTCTGTATCAGTCTCTATCTCTCTCTCTCTCCCCCCCTCTCTCTCTCCCACTCTCTCACCCTCTCTCTTCATCTCCCCAGGAACTGGCATCCCAGAGCCTATCTTCCAGATCACGACCCTGCAGAAGCTAAATCTGTCGTACCACGCGTTCACGGTGGTGGCTGAGATGGTTCAGGAGCTGAAAAACCTGGAGAACCTGAACGTGATGAACAACCCACTCCTGGAGTCGGTCAGTGCTGAGGTGGCCAAACTGCCTCTCAAAGGTGAGGACTGACCTTCTAGCGTATCCCCGACCATCAGTAATATATTCAGGGTTCTTGCGACTTCCTTGAATTCAAGGAATCCTTGAAAACTTTTTTTTGTCGGATTGCTCTTGGTACGCCATCGAAAACGGCATAAATTTCTTGACCAGATCTCTTTGAATTTTAAAAATTTCTTCTTGAGACTTCCTTGACATCTCGTTGAATGTGGTGGGAAGTTCCTGGCAAGAAGCCTGTTTATTTATAGAGGCACTGGCCGTCTACATCTAGGCGCTATTTTCGCGACACGTGTATGCCATAATGGTAAAGACAAACCAAGTATTTAGTAGGAGTTTAACGGCACTCGCAACACAATTGGGCTGTATTGGAGTGTAATACAAAGAAAAGGAGGAGAGATAAGGACGAGAGATATTTGATAGGAAAGAAAGAGCAAGCCACACCAGGGCACCTGCCAACCACTCACAAAGCCGAGTATATCAATGGTGTCAGGTACAAACTAACGAGTCCATGCATGCGAGCTCATTATTTTAGAGGAGCAGAAGCAAAAACTGCAAAACTTAAAGCAAAACTATATGTGAGGCAGCGTGGTGGAATCAGGCTCTCGTCAAATTTTGGGCATGTAGTGTTATTGGTATCATCTTAAAGCTTGTTCACTTGTCTTTATTTGGTTGAAAAAAAATATCTATTTATCTTGAATACAAGTAAAGATATTTGTGAAAGAAGGAGGTGGGGGTCACCTGTTTCCAGATGTAAAATTAGTGAGAAAATGGCCGCCAAAGATAAGTTATATCCTTAGCTTAATAGTCCGTGGTAACTGAACATTTACATTTTTTTTTCTTTTAATCAAGGTTTTGAGAAAAATCCACTTAGAAATGAGTACTTTAATGGGCATGAAAGATGTTGAGCCAAAAAACAAAAATTTGATAAAAATTCACAAACCTGAGGAAAAATGCAAGTTTCTGCTCTTTGATTATTTTGAGGAGAGCCTGATTCCACCACGCTGCCTCACATATGCTTTCCTTTAAAGAAAACTAGATGCTTAACTTAAAGCAGAATTATGTTCGTAGTTGCTAGACTTTTTGCATGTTTTTGAGAGATATGCAGTATGCGCATAAATGTATCGTAGATGAAGTATGTCTAAAAAAAAATTAAATTATCTCTTTCCATTCAGAAATTGGTTTCTGTGACTGTGCCAACTGTACATAGATATATCATAGACATAATATGCCCAAAAAAAACACATTTTCTCTTTCTGTTACAGAAATTCATCTGCATGACTACTAACTATAAATTTACATAAATATATCATAAACATAATATGCCAAAATAAAAAAAAATAACATTTTCTCTTTCTATTTCAGAAATTCATCTCCGTGACTGCGCCAGCTTGAAAACTCCTCCCAAGGAGGTTGTGCGCCGAGGCTTCATAGCAGTGTTTGGCTACCTGAAACGTCTGCTGCAAGGATCTGTCCCGTGCAAGCGCACCAAGCTCATGATGGTGGGGCTCGGAGGAGCTGGAAAAACCAGGTCAAGTTTTTAAAATAATATGTGAGGCATTGTACGTGGTGAAATCAAGCGCTTGGCAAAACAATGAAAATCGAAGAAATTGGCATTTTTCCGCCAGTTGGGCAATTTTTATAGAACTTTGTACTTTTGGCTCAAAAACCTTGTATGTGCATATAAAAACACATTTTCATGTGAATTTTTCTGAAAAACTTTGATTAAAGGCACAAAATATGTAATTTTTTAGTTTTTAAGGACTCTTAAGCTATTGACGTTACCAAACTTTGGCAGCCGTTTTATCGCTTATTTTACCACTGACCCCACCTCCTCAAATCACAAATATCTCAACTTCTTTTCAAGATAGATGGTTATTGGTTTCATTGAAAGCAAGGCAAACGAATAAGCTCTCAGATTATACCAAAAGCTCCACATGCCCAAAAATTGACGACTGCCTGATTCCCCTGCAATGTGTCACATATGCAGTTGAAACTGTCCCAAGATGGTCGCCCATTGTGCAAGAGAAAAATCATTGGACATCTTGAACAGTGTCATGATACTTCACCTTTTCTGACCTCTATTACCTTACGTTATTTATGTAGAGAAGTAAATGTCTTTCGCTTGTTTGTTGTATCACTGTTATTATTATTTTTATTATTATTATAATAATAATTATTATTATTATTATTGTTATATTATCATTATTATTACTTCTATCTTTATTATTTTTTAAATTATTATTATTAATTATTATTAAAATTATTATTATTATTACTGTTGTTTTTGTTGTCATTATTATAATTATTATTATTGTTGTTGTCATTATTATTATTGTTATTATTTTTAGATACATCAACTTTCTCTTTCTTGTTTCAAATCTTCAGTTTGGTGAGGGCCTTAACCAACAAATCGTTCCGAGCGTACCAGGACTACGGCGAACAGATCACGGACGGCATCGACATCACCGAGTGGAAGATCAGCTCCAAGGAGGTGGACCTCAAGGGGGAGGTAACTGACGACAGTGACGAGCCTCTCCACTTCAGCGTCTGGGACTTTGCCGGCCAGACGGTTTACTACAACACGCATCAGGTGAGAAACTGGACGTCGGGTCACCCAGCTGTGGGGACATAATTTTTGGGGCTTAAATGAGAAGAAGAAAAAGAAACAGAAGAAGAAAAAGTATATTAATAATAATAATAATAATACAAATGATAATAATGATCTTTATAATAATAATAATAGTAAAATAATAAAAATGATGATAGTAAGAATGATAATGATAATAATAATAGTATTAGTGATAATAATAATAATGATGGTGATAATAATACTGGCATTGATATAAGGCATTTCCGTCATTCGCGGCTCAAAACACTTTCAAGACTGCTCTGGTGTGGTTTGCTCTTTCTTTCCCCATCAAACATCTATCATCCTGTTTTCTCCTCCTTCTTTTCTTTATATATGTTACTCTCTGATATAGCAACACCTCCTCTATTTGGCACTTATATGAGTTAATTGTGTTGCAAGTGCTGTAAAACTCTTACAAAAGAACTTCTCCCTGGCACTCTAGAACCATCAGTTTACCTGATATTTCTCTGCCCTTGTTCATTTTAAGGGAGATAACTGTGTTGATTTCCCTAACAAATTATCAGAAATAATGTTGGGAAATGCAGTATTATTATTTCTCTGTTATGTATGTTTTCAATTTTCAGTTTTTCTTGTCAAATCGAGCGGTGTATCTACTGTTGTGGAACATCCGATTGGGATTCGAACACGCTGGCTTAGACTTTTGGCTTAGCTCTGTGGCGTGTCATGCCCCGAAGGCTCCGATCCTTGTCGTTGGAACACATTGTGATAAGGTGAGTTGGTAGGTGGCGCACAGAATTTATTGCTAATGTAATTCCTTAGTGTGCTTGTTGTTATGATAACATAACGTTATTCCCACTTCTCCCTCACCCCCATCCAGTAAAAAATGTAAGAACAAAAGCGCAGTGCTCAGCCTATTTCAAAGTTGCTATAGTTCGTAGACTTTCTCATGCCCACGTTTTCTTACATTTGAGAACTCGGAAAAAGCTCACACTCACAGTTGGGAGAGCAAGTGAGTGCTAATGTGAAATCGTCAATGTTGTTTAAAGCAGTGACCTCAGTAGTGTAAATTATTCTATACTGTGTACTTTCAAACAGATTGATTTTCTTTGACAATAAACAAAGAAATGAAAACAGTAACGTGAAAACAGAAAACGTGGAAATTCCCAGTGCCCTAAGTCAAGAAGTACTCTGAAGTATCGAATAAGCGAAGGAGAAATAAAACAGATTTGTTCCTACTAGTACAGTACAGGGGTATGAGGTTGAATGTGCCACCCCCCTTTTATCTTTTATTGTAATTGTCACAATCGTCCCAGGTTGATCATTTCTTTCATGTTCCCGTGTCTTATGCAATTGTCACAATCGTCCCAGGTTGAGCGGGGCAAGCTGCCCATGGAAGAGCTGAAGAGACGGTTCCCCCAGATTGTTGGCTTCCACTTCGTGAGCTCGTACAGTGGAGAGGTAAGTCTCTCTCCATTCAGAATTTTGTTGACTTCAGTTACATTTTGTTAGCTCAAAGTTTTCGCTTCTGGCGTGCTGCGTCTATGGTGTAGCAGTTAAGACGTGCTTAGTTGTATAAAAGGCAGCTTTGCCAGGCCTCTGACCGCTAGGGGTAGATAAGAGAAGTCATGTTCGGACCTGCTATTAATGAAGAATAAGAAGTGTTTTTGTTTTTTTAATACTTGAAAACTTTTTAAAAAATAGAAATTATACTTAATGAAAGTTAATGCGCCCCTGGCTCATCCAAACTCTACCTCTAGCAGACCCCAGGTAACTGGAGTCTGAGTCCCCTGTTCAAGAAGATATTAACCCCTACAGTCCCGGTTGGGTACATTTCCTGTACTTCCTGGATGTTTTCACCACAATCTGTCTAATTGTCTGTAACGAACTTAGTACATGTCATCTTCTAAAACTTCAAACAAAACCAGTATAGATTTTTTTTTTTTTTTATGTCTGCAAAATTATCACAGACATGATCAGTATCAGTTGAGCTTCAGGAGTCAAGGTCTCTGATAGTACCTGGACCAAAGTACAGTGATGGCTAAAAATAACCTGATGGTGTTGTAACGGTTAACACTTTGCGGTTACTTGGCGCAATAATGCACCAGTAAAAATGATCGGTTCTGATCACCTGTCGCAATTCTGCACCAGGCCTGAGAAGTCCATTGCAGTCACTCTCCTGGCTGGGTGACCAGATGGGGTATTTTGTACATCTGGCTGTGTGACTGCATAGTGTTAAATGTTATCATTGTTGGCTTCGGTAGTCTAATGGCTAGGTTACAGGACTCGTGAACGTGAGATTGCAGGTTCGGGGGTTCGAGCCTCAGGCCCAACGTTGTGTCCTTAGGAAAGGCACTTTACCCAAGTTTTCTTCACTTCACCCAGGTGAGAATGTGTACTCAGTCATAGTCAGCAAAAGATCTTGTCAGTATGTTAGTGTTAGTGTTTTAGCAGCTATTACAAAAATGGCAGCTTGCACTGTATGCTTCCTAGGAAGTTGAGATTGTTTCAGGAGGCTCTCAGGTCTGCTGGGGTAATAATATAGACTGTAAAGCACATAGAGCTTGCAGGAATTTGCGTTATGCAAGTCGCGACCCCAGTGCTTTCTTGTCGTATCTCCAGTTTTAATAACAGTGAAAACAGTTCATAACAAAGAGTGAGCATAAGAAGATGTCACATTTTCATTGTTAAAAAAATGGAGATGCGACACGAAAGCACTAAGGCCGCGAAATGCTGTCTATTATTTTTATCCATTACAATTTTCAGGGAATCAAAGACCTCCGCAACGACCTCATGGTGTCCGCCCTCAAGCAGAAGTATATGGGGGAAAAAATTCCTGAGGCTTGGCTCTCCTTGGAGAGGAAACTGGACAAGTGAGAGTTTTTTCTTCTTTCTTTGTGGTACCCTGCTAGATTCTCAGTATGGGGGAGTGGACTGCTGGTTTATCAACCTCTTACTTTTTTTACGCTCATTCTGTCTCTGTCTGTCTGTCTGTCTGTCTCTCTCTCTCTCTCTCTCTCTCTTTCTCTCTCTCTCCTTCTCTCTCTCTCTCTCTCTCTGCTTCTTTCTTTTTTCTGCCTCTTTCTTTCACTCTCTCTCTCTCCTTCTCTGTTTCACTCTTCCTCTCTCTCTCTTTCTCTCCAAAAAGTGGTAACGATGGTAAGTATTTGACAAAAATATCCTTTTGCCCGCGTTATCCCACATGAATGATATTTACAACAAAAGTGACCAGTCTCTTAATATGGGTGAGTGGTTGGCGGGTGCTCTGGTGTGGCTTGCTCCTTCTTTCCTATCAAACATCTATCGTCCCGATCTCTCCTTCTCCTTCTTTTTTGTGTTTGTTACTCTCTTATAACACCTCTAGTCTTCAGTACTTATTTGACTTTATTGTGTTGCAAGTGCCGTAAAACTCTTCTTAAAACTAAACTAAACATGATATTGTCCGTGTCGCTAGCATTGCACTTTAGTCCTTTTGATATGACACCCCAGACAAAGAAACTAACTTTTGTCATGTTGTAACTATCAGGAATCATGGAAAGCAAGGAAATTGTAAACCTTGTTATCCATAGCATTAAACTGCTTTTTGATGATGTTGAAAGGTGCATCTTTGACAGAGCTTTGGGAAGGTGTAAAAATAGAACATTCTCCGAATTTGGACTGTTGTGGATTGCTTGTGACAGCGACAGTATATTTTAATTCCCATCCTCCCAGACTCCGCGCTGACAAGGACAAGGCTCTTCTTCCTTGGGAGGAAGTGGACCAGGTCGCAAACGCTGCGGGCATCTTCGACCAATCAGAGGTACCCTAGAAAGACTGTATTCATGTTTTCCTGAAGTTTTTTGTTTTAATCAATCTTCCAATTTTTTTTATATTTATCATGTTTTCCGTTATGGCTTTTAAAAAAATCAATCTTCCAATTTTTTTTTATTAATGAACGTGTGGCATGTTTCAGAATAAGGTACAAGTTGGTAAAATTTGATTGGATCCTTTATGACTCAAATAAAAAGTGGTATTTTATGTTTTTCTTTATTTTCAATTGCACCCTAAAATAGAGAGAGAGTGGGTGAGAGAGAGAGATATGGGGGGGGGGGGGGGGCTAGGGAAGAGAGAAGAGACAAACAGACCGAGAGGGGGAGGGGGGAGAGAGAGAGAGAGAGAGAATGAGAGAGAGAGAATGAGAGAGGGAGAGAATGAGAGAGAGAGAGAATGAGAGAGGGAGAGAATGAGACAGAGAGAGAATGAGACAGAGAGAAAGAGAGATAGAGAGAGAGAGGAAAAGAAGAAGGAAAGTAGCTTCCAAAATTAATTCTTACTCAAAACTAATAGGTGAGGTTTGAACCACTATCTCTCCAATGTTTCCTCATTCTTTTCCACTCCACCTCCCACGACCAGTTGGTACAGGCCATCCAGTTCCTGCATGACCTGGGCTCGGTGCAGTTTTTCAACACCAACTTCCTGCGCTCGCACGTGGTGATTGTGCCACAGTGGATCGTGGATGTGATGGCGTGTATCGTCACGGTCCACGAGGGGCCGGTCAAGGTAACTTCTGGGGTATCCTGGGAAATCTGACGCTCGTCAAAATAAATACATCAGTGGAACCAACATTTTTTGTGTGCTTTTGAGAATTTTATTTGAATTTTTTTCGTTTTGGGCTCCACTTGCGTGTGTGTTCATTAAAAAGTTTTTATTAAAAAGAGCTACACTAGACAAGATTTACTAAAAACCCAAAGAGTAAGGATGCTTGCCAGCTTTTAAACAAGAGGTTACACCTCTAATCCATATCCATCCGCACACCTATCGTGCCATCCACCCACTCATGCATCCATCCATCCATCATCCATCCACCCATCCATCCATCCATCATCAATCCATCCCTCCCTCCCTCCCTTCCTTCCTTCCTTCCTTCCTTCCTTCCATCCATCCTTACTTTTCACTAGGAAGGAAAGCTGCTGTACTCAGACATGAAAAACGTGTGGTCGGACTACGAGGAGTCCCTTCACCCGTGGCTGCTGCGACTGACCGAAGAGTTTGACCTGACCTTCCCGCTGATGAGTGAGGAAGCCAACGTTGTTCCGTGCCTGCTGCCCAACACAGAGCCGCAGGTCAGTTTGGAAAAAAAAACTAAAGTGGGCTGTTAGCAGAAACAAAGATTTTGCACTTTTCACTCATTTTGCTTGTTGCTGTTTTGCATTTTTATATTTTTCGTCTGTTTTATTGTGTCCGATTCAAATCATCTCTGCACTTTTAATATTTTTGTTTATTGTTTTTACCATTATTAATACTTCAGTTAATGATTTTCTGTCATTGTTATTATTCATATATTGGTAAAATTTAGTTTAAGCATCAGCAAAATAGAACACATTGAGCCTTTGTTCAGGATTCGAGAGCTCGAGCACTTGCTCAAGCATTCCACAATTACTTGTACTCAGACTCAAGTGGAAGCACAGAGAGAGTTTGTTGGCCCTCACAGGCAGGGTTGATGTTGTCGGCTTCCAAAATGAGTTAAAGTATGAAAATGGCGGGCGTAAAACATCAACAGTTGTGAGGCGTGCTGACAAAATGAGTTACTTCTCGCAATCCACAAATGGAGATATTGGCCGAAAATCGACATATGGGTCAAATTCGTAGATTTTCTATTGATGCCATATTCTTTGAGTATAACCTGCCTTTTATAATTTCATACTTATAAATTATAAAAACTTCACCTATATATATATATGACGTGATGTATCTATTTCCATAGGGCTCAAATCCAAGAAGCAACTCATTTTGTCAGCACGCTTCTCAATTGCTTAGCTATTGAAAACGAAAAATTGACATTATGGAGGTTTTTTTTCGCAGAGGAGGTCATGCATAGAATGGATTAGAGGGATTGTGATCTAATCATTTTATTTTTATTCCTGCCATCTAACTGACTTTGTGTTATATGTTGCCAGTATGACTTTGCTGCCTTGGACAAAGAGAAAGGAGAAAGAGAGGCGCGGCTGATCTACAAGTTTGACTATCTCCCCGCTGGGTTGTTCAACAGAGCACAGGTAAGTGCTGACATTAACTCTTTATCTCCGGCAAGCCGCTCCCAGTGGCTCGCGGTCTGAACTGCTGTGCTGGTGAGCCGCTGACAGCAGCTCGGGAACATTCCTTTACGACAACTTCGACATCTAATTACTTTTCAGCAATAGCCGAAAACAAGTCTCTTTTACTAGGAAATCATTCATTACATGAAGAGCTATCGAAATAGGTTCACTTATTTTGATTTAATGACCAGTTTAGTGACTCAAGTGTTAATATAAGATTTCATACCAAAATAGGGCCCCGGCACTGTGGGTTTACCCCCCCCCCCCCACGAAAATAAGAAGAGTTAACATTCCTTCAAGAATCCAACAGAGCACAGGTAAGTTGTAACAAGAACATTATTTCAATAAATCAACAGAGCCAAGTTTTGTATTGACAGTAATGTTTCGTCAACAGTTGAACAGAGCATGGGTAAGTCGAGATAACTACATTTCTTTAACAGTTGAACAGAGCGTAGATAAGTCGAGATAACTACATTTCTTTAACAGTTGAACAGAGCATGGGTAAGTCGAGATAACTACATTTCTTTAACAGTTGAACAGAGCGTAGATAAGTCGAGATAACTACATTTCTTTAACAGTTGAACAGAGCGTAGATAAGTCGAGATAACTACATTTCTTTAACAGTTGAACAGAGCGTAGATAAATCGAGATAACTACATTTCTTTAACAGTTGAACAGAGCGTAGATAAGTCGAGATAACTACATTTCTTTAACTGTTTAATGGAGCACGTGTAATTCAAGACAACAGTATTACTTCAGTAGTTCAACAGGACAAAAGTATGTCCTGAGAACAATTACATCTTCTTAATTGTTCAACAGAGCACAGATAAGTCCTGACAAGAACATTATTTTCAGATCAACATCGCCGAAGTATTTTCTAAGAGAAATACATGTTGTGGCAGGACAAGACCTGATGAAAAACGTGAAGCGTTTAACTGAGATGAAATAAATCAAAATTGAACGCATACTATTTCCATTTCCTTCATCTATGTTTGTGTACAGTACAGAAATGGTGACTATCACATCTAAAACAACTGGACTAAAGTATGTTTTGGAAGCTCTTTTCTGAAACATCATGCTTCAAGGATCTGGATCCGTGAAATCTGTGAAAATACAACTTGTTTGGTCCCAAGAACTTTAAGTAGTTCTCCTTGGGTGGTTGGTAGGTGCTCTAGTGTGGTTTGCTCCTTCTTTCATATCAAACATCTATCATCCTGAGCTCACCTCCTTCTTTTTTCTGTTTGTTACTCTTTGTAACACCTCTAATATTTTATATGACCTTATTGTGTTTCAAGTGCTGTAAAATACTTACTAAAACTAACTTACCTTGTTCGCCAGCCCAACTGAGTTGTGTGAAGTATTGATAGAGATGGAATTTGTCTCAAAACTCCTGTAAACACTGTACGATTGCTCTCAGCATTTAACAGCATTACCATACTTTTACTTTCAAAGGAAATAATGTTTCTTCTCTCTCTCTCTCTCTCTCTCTCTCCCTTCCAGACACGCCTGCATCAGTTCAGCGACAGTTCTGTCATGTGGAAGAAAGGCTTCATGCTCAAAAAGAACAACCACCGTGCCCTTCTATTGCAAATCAGGTACTTTTTTTTTCAGTTGTTTTTACACCCACATTGACCCAATTTAGATCATTTAGGAAATGGTCTTCTACTCTGCCTTTCAGGGGTGGCGTCGGTGGCCTAGTGGTCGGACTACCTGACTTGTAATCGTGAGATTGCGGGTTCAGGGGTTAGAGCCCCAGCTCGGTCCGACGTTGTGTCCTTGGGAAAGACACTTTACACTAATTTCCCACTTGGCTCGGTTCTTTCGGAGACGGACGTTAAACTTAGAGGTTGTGCCTCTTAAATGACCTAACAGTGTTGATAGGGGCGTTAAACCCATACCATTTCTTTTCATTTATGCCTGTCAGGGCCAACCGAGACTGAGAGAGGTACAACAACTCAGTAGACAGACCAAGATACTCAGTAGAAATTCTCCACACTTTGGAATCTAACTTGACCTACACCACAAACTCCAGCAAGTTGGGCATTACATTGGCAGAACTCTGCCCCCTTTGCGCTGTATCCTAGTTTGCTTTTTTGTGGGTTTTTTTGTTTGTTGGGGTTTTTTGGGGGGAGGGGGTTGTTTTTGTTTTTTAAGAGGTGTTGAACTTAAAAGAACAAAGGGTTGTTGGTTCGATCTGGGCTTTGCCAGATAAGACATATTCTTTACCCAAGATCTCAGTTGATCCCATATTGCTCCCCTTCACCTGCTCAAAATGAAAAGCTTAACTATCGTCTATCACAGACTGCTCATGTGAATACACATCAATGTGTTGTAACCTCACCAATTAAAAGTTCAAGAATGAAAGGGAGGCTATAGAGGTTACTTTTTGATTTCCCAAAGACATGACAAGTTTCATACTACAAACCCGTCCCCCCCCCCCCCCCCCCCCCCCAAGTGCTGTGCTACTGACTGAAGTGTCTTTAGGCCATTCCCAAAGGGGGGATATTAACATGTTCTTATGCACAGTAGAATTGTAAATCGGCTGATTTATCATTGTCATGCTCATACTGTGCCGGAACAACATAGGGGGAACTGCTGCCTTTTCTTTCCTCATCCTTACTACCATCATTTTCCTTTACTTCTTTTGAATGTTTGTCACTCTCTTGTGAACTGCTGTTTCTGGGGAACCTTGACAGTCGAAGCAGACTTTGTGCTGTTGAGGCTAGAGAGGTGAGCAGAATAAGCCTGATTCCCCATTTGGACTTCTCTGTTGACATCCACCCCTTGGCGCTCATATGATCTTATAAAGTTGCGAGTGCCGTAAAACCTTACTAAAACTAAAACATACATGTGATGATCTGTCCACAGTGCGACAGAGGTGATTGTCACAGCCCGGGGGTTCAAACCCGAGAACACGCTGTTCTTGGTGCACGAGGTGTTTGAGACCCTCATCGCCGACTCGTACAGTGGCGTCTCTTACGACTTCTCGCTGCCGTGTCTCGAGTGCATGTCGGAGGTCAGATGGATTTTTTTTTATTTTGTTCATTTGTCCATTTTTGTGTCTGTGTCTGTTTTTGTGTCTGTTTTTGTGTCTGTTTTTGTTTCTGGGGCTGTTTTTGTTTTAAATTTTGTGTCTGTTTTAGCTTTTTGTATCTATTTTGTGTTGGACTGTTTTGTTTTTGTGCCTGCGTTTGTTTTTGTTGCTTCTTGTTTTTGTTTCTGTTCTTGTTTTTGTGTCTGTGTTTGCTTTTGTACAAGTGTCTATTTTATTATTGTCAGTGTCACATAAATAATGACCAGGCCTGATGTCTCAGCTGTTGGTGTTGCACTCTCAGATTCCAGATTTGCACCCCAGAATGCAGTGTTAAGACTTTTCTTTTTCCTGTTCTGCAGAAACCTTGTAGAAAATAAAGATAGACACAAAGATATGACTTTGAAAATCTTAATCCACTAATTGTCTTGATATGCTTGAACCCCTAGAAATTATCAGTGTAACTTTGTGTTTCATTTATCTCTTAGAGAATGAAAATAATGTGATTTAAAAACATTAATTTTACTCTCAATCAGTATGCACGGACTGAAAGTTCTTCAAATACATAGGTTTAGAAAAATTGAAAAACCGAAAGTTAATTTGAACTTCTGCTATGTCTAAGAGAGGCAACTGGTGGTGTCTCAGCTGCAAAGAGGTAATTATAACCTCTTTGGTCAGCTGAAAAAAGTAGTTGTAGTAGTAGTAGACTTTACCAATCAGATATAATAGCCACCATGGATAGCGCAGTCGAGAAATTGTGAACTAACCATATTGCCGATGCCGCAAGCAATCCACTTAGGTCTGTATGGGTATTTTTTACACCAGAGACAAAACAAACTAGTTTTGTTGTGATTTTGTTCAGTTCATGAATCATGAAAGGCAAGAAAATTGTAAGCTGTGGCCGTAGCATTTAACTGCATTTTGGTGATGTTGAAAAGTACATCCTTGACGGAGCTTTGGGAGGGTGTAAAAATAGAACATTCTTAATGTTTGTACATAAGTGGATTGCTTGTGCCAGCAAAGATGTGTAGCCAACCAGTGTCAGCGAGTTCACGACAGCTCCACAACAGCCTTGACTTTGTGGGTTTCGGTTTATGTTTCAGTTTATCCTGGAGCCCTGCATGTTTACCGCGTCCAAAGTGAAACGAGCTTTGGACATGAAGGCACCATTTTTACAGTGTGATCAAAACTTTCACATTGTTTCCATCCCAGAGATTCAGGGTGAGTTGTCTTTAGTCTGTATGCTATTGAGAGTAGTCCAGTCTACAACTGTGATAAGATAAGATAGATAGTACTTTATTATCCCAGAGGGAAAGTTTTCTCGGCTGTACAGGACCGTAAAAACACATGCAGGTATACATAGATATTTAGATGATATATTTGTCTCATTAAAATTCAATATGAAAAGAGAAGTAAAGCTGACAAAATGTACATATCACATGAGATGCATAATTCTACCGTTAGAGTTATATAGATACATACTCAAAAGAGCAAAAAACACTGATGCTTATTCTGACAATAGCCTTATGCTAGATGGTAAAAGACCTCTTTTATTTCTTTCTTTCTTTGTTTTTAGAGGTACATATCTGCCGCTGCGTGATCTTACAATTTGCGTGGAAAGGGGGTGTGATGGGTCGTTTATAATGCTTTTTATCTTTTTTTATACTTGTGGTGTTATACATTTCATCAATTCTACTGAAATCATATCCAGAGATCTTGCTGGCTTTCTTAATGGTTCTGTCGAATTTTTCTCTATCTTTCACCCTACAGTTTCCAGCCCAGCAGCAAATACAAAATAAAAGCATGCTTTCTATCACAATGATGTGATGGCAGACTGACATACCTACATTTCCACACAACCATGTCTGGGAAACATTCATACCTTTAGACAGGCTATGCATCAAAAGTTTTTTTCTGTATTTTTCTCTGAAATCAGTAGTAATAACCCAATTCTTCAGCTCAATTGCGTCAATAGGGCCTTAGAACATTTACAATCATTTGAATTTTTTGCAGCTGTCATGCCGCCAGCATCTAGCGCAGACTTTGACGAACACTTGGGTCGCAGCGTGAGAGAGCTGCACGACCTTGGGGGAGAGGTCATGGCCAAAGTCCACCTCATCTATTCTCGGCGCAACGTTCCTGACCTGACCAATGAGGGCAAGGTCATGAACCCC
The DNA here is from genome assembly GCF_000002075.1 of Aplysia californica. Lineage (NCBI taxonomy): Eukaryota > Metazoa > Mollusca > Gastropoda > Aplysiida > Aplysiidae > Aplysia > Aplysia californica. Next base: position 89,758 of record NW_004797593.1, read on the forward strand.
TTGCAGATCTTGGAGGATCTCAGAGGGGCTGGGTATAATGTGTAAGTTGTGTGTGTGTGTGTGTGTGTGTGTG
>NW_004797593.1:90339-92904 GCF_000002075.1 Aplysia californica
GGTTGTGTGAGTGTGTATGGGTGTGTTGTGTGTGTGTGTGTGTGTGTGTGTCATTATGTCTTTACATGTATGTATGAATGCATGTGTGCTTGCATACAAGAGAACAATAGTTCAATTACGTATATGAAGAACATGCAAGAGAGTAATAGCTCAATTACGTATATAAAGAGTATATGAGAGAGTGATAGTTCAGTTACGCATATGAAGAGCATACAAGAAAATAATAGTTCAATTACGTATATATGAAAAGCATGACAGAGAGTAATATTTCAATTATGTTTATGAAGAAAAAGGAACATGAAAATTCTGGGCAAACATTTATCGCTGACAATCATTTTTCTTCAAACACAATATAAAACAAATGCCTATTCTAAAATGTGTTTATTTTGTATCCAGGTCTTACTGTGACGATCCTGAGACCACCAACCAAGAGTCACAAACGATGGTGATCAAGGCAGCTCAGGTAATGTCACATCTTTATCAACCATTGGACAGTTTTTGGTTGCTTTATGCGCTGCCCAATTCTATCATCTGGCGCTTTTGTGTTTAGAAGTAACAAGAAAATATGCAGCCTTTTGGATTTTGAAATTATCTTCTAGTCTCAGTATAAACGCACAGGAGAATGTTTTAAATATAAATAAATAGATAAATGGGTAAGTAAATAAATAGATTATATAAATAAATAAATAAATGAATAATTGAATGAATAAAGAAAGAAATAAAGAAATAAATGAATAAGTGAATGAAGAAAGAAAGAAAAAAAGAAATGAATAAATAAATATGTTAGTTCACTCTGATAACGTTTATTGATCAGTTACACATCCAAGTGTTGCCATGGCCCTAACTGGAGATGGTTACCTCAACTGGTTAGTAGTTAATTGTTTAGATCATGTTAGTCGTACATTCCTCAGCTCTGTCGAGGCAGGCACCCTATCTGTCCCACTCCCTCGCCGAGTCGTCTTTACAGTGTCATCAAAGGTTCCAAAAGTTTGCACTGATCATTTTTCTTGATTAATTTTTTTTTAAACTTTCTTTGTAGTCTTTCACACTTTTCCCTTTCTTTCGTCATTCTTCTTTCTCCGTCTTTCCACCTGACTCTCATGACCATTGAATCTGTCACCTTCAAAGTAATCTACTCATGGGTCTTATTGACATAAGATTCAGCTGAAATTTAATTACACTGAAATATCCTAGTACAATTACATACTGTTTTTTTAAATATTGTAGCCTTTAACCTTTGAATGTCTTTCCAGGCTGTGGTCTTCTGCATATCGGATGAGTATGTGGAGTCGGAACAAGCTCGTAATCTCATCATTTACACCAAGCAGACGCTGAGGAAGAACATTCTTCTCATTGCCATCGGGAAAACTCTGAACTGGATGAAAACCGACATCAATCTGATACTGGCTGACGAGGTGAGAACTGAAGAGTTGACCACACTTATCCTATCAGAATCTTTATTTTGGATATTATTTAGATGTTTCTATTTCTTTAGGATTGGGCCTACTTTACTGAAAGTAATACAATTTAAATTCTATGTATATCTAAAAAATTTCCCACTTGAACTATAAAATCTTATCTTATTGTAGCTAAGCTTAGCTTATTTTATCTTAGCTTAGCTCATCTCAGCTTATCTCATCTCATCTTATCTTGTCTTATCATATCCTACCTAAGCTTGTCTTATCTTGTCTTATCTTATCCTATCTCATGTTATCTTATTTCATCTCTCTCATCCCCAGGTGTTTGTAAAGCTGACCCAGCCAGAGCGCTACCCCTCCAAGTTTAAAGAACTCCTCGAACACATCCAGTTCCGCTGCTCAAAGAAGAAAGTATGTGACATTTTTCTGTGCAGTTTGATCATTGGTTGGTCTTACTAAACAAGGTCGAACAAACGGCTGGCCTGATCATAGATGCTAAAAGGTCAAACTTTGTCGGCAGGAGATGAATCTATATATGAGGCATTGTGGTGAAATCATGCAATCGTCAAAATACTGGAATCAAACTTTTTTTTTTTTTCTTGGCTTAACATTTTTTATGTCCATTGAAATTTAAACGTCCCTTTCTGTGTGGGTTTTACTACACTCAAGCTGTGGAAGTCCCCAAACTTTGACGACCCAAAATCAAGACAAAGGGAAAGATTTTAAATGATACTCCATTCGTCCCAAAATTGACGAGCGCATGGTTCCATCGTCTTGTGACACATGTGACTAGACTAAATGGATCAAACTTTGTTTAGGTGAATGAAGGTATGAAATGAAATCTTTTTTTTTTTTTTTATTAAAAAAAAAGAATTCAAGTCAGCAGCCGAGACAAGAATATTGAGGCCTATAAAACATTTTTTTTTAAAAATCCAAATCAACAGCCAAGAAAAGAATGTTGAAGCCTATAGAAATGAAAAATCATAGATTCAGAAATTCAACAAATCGGGTGTTATACACGGCGTCACTTTTGGCCCGATTCTGCTACTTTTAGTTCGCGTGACTCAGCAGCCCGCCGGAGCTCCCCGGCTCGGGGTCACAGGGTTAATGAGCCCTGAGGCGACTTTGCCGGTGTCGGTCGGGACGT
>NW_004797593.1:96504-97631 GCF_000002075.1 Aplysia californica
GAGAAAGAATGAGAGAGAGAGAGAGTAGAGTGGGAGTGGTCAGAGGTTGGTTCTTGTCTCTTCTTTTGAGGGGGAGGGAGAGTGAGAGAGAAAGAGATAGAGAGAGGGGGGAGAGAGTGAGAAGAGTGGGAGCGGTCAGAGGTGTGTCATTATCTCATCTATTACTGGCATGCGGAGAGGGGGGAGAGAGAGAGAGAGTGAGAGAGAGAAAGAGATAGATAGAGAGAGAGAGAGAGTAGAGGGGGGAGAGAGAGAGAGTAGACTGTAGAGAGTGAGAGAGAGAGAGGGTAGAAGGAGAGAGGAAGAGAGTAGAGAGGGAGAGAAAGAAAAAGAGGGTAGAGAGATAGAGAGAGAAAGAGGGAGAGAAGAAAAAAAAGGGGGGGTCAGAAATTCAGAAATAGAGAAGGGGGAGGGGAGGGGGGGGGGAAGAACAATGAGAAAGAGGAAAAGAGGGAGAAGTGTCTTTTCAATACCTTTTTCTTTCATATGTCAGGTTTTTTCTTTCCTGTTGTTATCCAGTATTGTGGTACTTAAATACTAATGCAGGAAGGGGGTTTTTAATTTTTAGCTGTTTTTTTTTCTCTATCAGATGACAAAAGCCATCCAGTATCTTCAAAGGCTTAGGAAATGTATCTCATTTCATTTCACTTCTGCGTCAAACTATAAACTGTTAATACACTTACTCGAATTTGTCGACAGAAAACCTCCTTAGTGTTGTAAATTCTTTTGAATCTTTCTAAGGAGGGGATTCAGGGTTATGAGTAAGCTTGTACTCATCATTTTTACACACTACCCTTACTTGTGCCTTGTTTCTCTTTTCACCTAAATGAGAAGGCACCTATAATGATAATGATAATATGATAATATTATTGATAATAATTATAATAATAATAATAATAATGATAATAATAATGATAATAATTAAAGATGATTAATAATAATAATGATGATGATAATAGTAAAAATAATTAGATAGTAATAGTAATGATGAAAAATTGCTTTAGTAGAGAGCATATCCCAATTTAACAACAGGTAACCCGTGCAACATATCTTTGACCCAGTAACAATAACTCTCTCTCTCTCTCTCTCTCTCTCTCTCTCTCTCTCTCTCTCTCTCTCTCTCTCTA
>NW_004797593.1:99588-120883 GCF_000002075.1 Aplysia californica
GGGTTGGTCATGCTATAATCCCCAAGGCCACTCATCATTGTTTAAAAATAATAATGCAGTCTAGTACACACATAGTGAAATCAATGGGATTCAGAAATCTTTTTGTTATGTACAAATTTCGCCATGTACGGGGGTTAAATACCAAAAAAATATTGTTTTATGTTCTTGTTTCTGTTTTCAAAGATGTGGAGGGGATTTATACTGTACTTTTACAATTTTGGGGGGGCTTTACCAGCCTTCTACGAAAAGTTTACTACCGGTACTGTTGTAAAGAACAAAGAGGAAGAAGAAAAAGGTACTGTTGTTTTACGTTCCTGTCTCTGTTATTTGATACGCGTATACAGGAAGTGCTGGAGCTGAGCCAGAGGAAGTTCCTGCGGCACATCACGACGTACGCTGACGGCCCCGACTACCCACGTCTGGTGCTCATCGACTTCAAGAGCCAGGATCAGCCCCCTCAGAGCAGCCAGTCCAGTGAAGACAAAGAAGCAAAGGAAGCTACTGAAAAGGTAGGAATTTGATTCCTGGGTGTGTGTGTGTGGGGGGGGGGGGGTAATCAAGAACCTGTGACTGTGTGCTTGGATCCCTCTCTACCTAGGTTGGCCCTGGCAGGCAAGGTGGAAGTGGTCTGCCATCCTAACTCTTTCAGTAAGCAAATGTGGTTCCACAATTTTACGCATCCGGGCGCCTAGCGTGTTACCCTAAATCGGCTAAAATTCAGTAAGATGCTGATCGATTTGTTTGTGTGAGCACTCAAACTAGTCGCATTGTGGTAGAAAATCACAACATGTGTGAAAATAGGTAGTAAAGGTAGAAAAAGACCAGGTGCAGATCTAAATTGTGTCAGTGAGATTCTACGAACCTGCTACAATGACCACCTATCCAAGACAATCGCAGAGCACCACTTAGCATTTCCCCTCTTGCATTTTTTTTTCCACACCTTGATGATACTACTGTAAGAAGACCACCTTTCTCTTTGACTACGGGTAGTTTTCTTTAACCCTGCCCGTACGCCCTGGGGTCATTTTGTACCCCCAGGGTTGTATTCTTCACATTTTGGAATACTTCTAGTACGAAGATCTCTTTGAAACTTTCAGTTTTTCTCAAAAAATCATTTTGACAGACTGTTATGCAAAGCGTGAGGATCAGATTAAGGAATAAATTTCCTCTTTGAAAGTGGTGGCTCAGAGTTCCCCACGTCGTATGGATACGATAATAAAACACAACGTACGGATAGGGTTAAGTGGTGACACAGAGTTCCCCACGTCGTATGGATACGATAGTAAAACACGATGTATGGATAGGATTAACAGGTTGAGCTGTGCTCCACCATTTTTATCTCTTGTTTCACGTATTGGAGACTTTTATGTCTTGTTTCACGTATTGGAGACTTTTATCTCTTGTTTCACGTATTGGAGACTTTTATCTCTTGTTTCACGTATTGGAGACTTTTATCTCTTGTTTCACGTATTGGAGACTTTTATCTCTTTTTTCACGAATTGGAGACTTTTATCTCTTGTTTCACGTATTGGAGACTCAACTTTTGTCTCTGAGGCTATTCAAGATCTCAGTTTGTCTCCTCATCCTTTTCACTTTTTCATTTTCATACAGGTCTGTTTTTGTTTTTGTCCAAGTTCTTATTCTTTCAATATCTTTTTTTCAGAAAGAAGAAACTCAGAGCGAAGATGTTGAGAGTGAGAGGAAAGCTGTGGTAGAAGAGGTAGGATTTTTTAAAAACTCTATATGTGAGGCATCATGGTGAAATGAAGCGCTCCTCAGAATAATGAAATCGATGAAACAGGCATTTTTCCACCAGTTTGGCCATTTTGGTCAAATTTTTTTGGGTTTTTTTTGTTTTTCGGCTCAATACCTTTTGTGTCCATATAAAAACACATTTCCATGTGAATTTTATTGAAAATCTTGATAAAAGGCACAAAATATGTAAGTTAATCTTTCAGTTTTCAAGGACTCTCAAGCTATTGAAGCTGCCAAACTTTTTTTCTCGCCAATTTTGCCCCAGAAACCAGGCAATCCCCGCCTTCTTCAGTCACAAATATCCCGACTTCTATTCTAGATAGATGGGTATTTTTTTCATTGAAAGCAAGGCAAATGAATAAGCTTTAAGATGATACCAATAACTCCACATGCCCAAAAACTGACGAGCGCCTGATTCCTCTGCTTGATCTTCTCAGAGACAGACGTTATGTTCACTGGTCCCGCCTCTTCGTTAACCTAATCGCGTTGAAAGAGGCGTTAACCTCTTCGCTGCCAGGCTTGGCACCCTCTTGAGCTATTTGCCAGGATTGAAGAGCAGGTCTGGTAGTGAAAGGGTTAAAGCCATCAACACTTATATTTGACCTTGTTGTGTTGCTGGTAGTGAAAGGGTTAAAGCCATCAACACTTATATATGACCTTGTTGTGTTGCTGGTAGTGAAAGGGTTAAAGCCATCAACACTTATATATGACCTTGTTGTGTTGCTGGTAGTGAAAGGGTTAAAGCCATCAACACTTATATATGACATTGTTGTGTTGCTGGTAGTGAAAGGGTTAAAGCCATCAACACTTATATTTGACCTTGTTGTGTTGCTGGTAGTGAAAGGGTTAAAGCCATCAACACTTATATATGACCTTGTTGTGTTGCTGGTAGTGAAAGGGTTAAAGCCATCAACACTTATATATGACCTTGTTGTGTCGCTGGTACCATAAAACTCTTACTAAAAAAAGCCATATACTTACACTTACACTTACTTCCTGAGAGAGTAAGTTTTTAATTTTTTCTTTGTTTTCTCTCTCTCTGGTATTTCAGATGGCGACAGATGCGGAGGGAGTGGAGAAAAGCAACAAGTACTGCTTTAGGCTGCTGTGTGAGCACGAACAGGTGAGAATTTCCAGTTACATCAGGGTTAGATGTTTTACCCCGCCATCAATGATATAATGGTAGTTATAGTAACGAGACAGGCAGAGAAATGAAGAAGTAAGAGCAGCTATCGGCACTTAGTCCTGCCTACATTACATAGAAAGACAGAGAATAAAACGGTTTGGCCACCTGTTACGTATGTCACCTGACCAGCCAGCCTCGAGAGCCTACAACCCCAAGCACTCAGGCTGTAAAGGAAGAGGAAGGCCACGCAAAAGGTGGATCGAGGGTGTCAAGGAAACCCTAAGAAAACATAACATCACTACTGAAAGAGCTGTGGAGCTGGCCTAAAATAGAAAACTGCATCTCCCCTCGACGCTTAACGGCAACAGAGGATGAAAAAGTAAAAGTAAAGTAAGTAAGTAATAATAACAGATAGCATTTGTATAGCACAAATCCCCACTCGACAGCAAGCTCTATGCGCTTCACAATCTATACTATTATCCCAGGAGACCTGAGAGCATTCTGAAACAATCTCAACTTCCTGGGAAGCTTATTGTGCTAGCTACTATTTAAAGCCGCTAAAACACTAACATACTGACAAGATCTTTTACAGTCTAGGGTGGAGTACCCATTCCCACCTAGGTGAAGTGAGGGAATTTCTTGTGTTTATAACGTGAAGGAAAAGTTTTGAGTTTTTTAATAGCTCCAAGATTTCTTCTTAACAGTGTTTATGCATTTCTGTTCTTGTCAATAAGAATTACTACTACTGTAAGTTACAACAGTGTAAGTAATGAAAGTAAAGAAACATACACTTTTCCACTGGTTTGGCAATTTTTATCGAAATTGTATTTTATAGCTCTATACCTATGTCCTTTTAAGAACCCATTTCAGTGTGAATTATATTGAAAAACATTGATTAAAGGCATAAAGAGTGTAAATTGTCAGTTTCCACAGACTCTAAGACTTTGTAAATAACCAAACTTTGGCAGCCATTTTCTCACTAATTTTACCTCTGAAACCAGGTGACCCCACCTCATTCAATCGCAAATATCTTGACATATACCCAAGATAAAAGGGTAATTCTTTCATCGAAAGCAATGCAAATGAACAAGCTTATAGGTGATACCAATAACTCTACATGCCCAAAAATTGACGAGCGCCTGATTTCACCAGAAGTCCTCACATATAAATATACGTATATGACTGAGTTTTCATTCTACTTCAGGGATGGCACGAGAGTCCTCTCGCTGTGGACTTTCCTCACAAAGAGGGTGCTGCCCTAGATGAGTTCCTCAAGGACTCCTCACCATACCTGGCCCGCATACACGCCATCCTCAAACACACCAAGATAAACCTGGGGATCTTGAACACGCCGCAGGGGGAGAGGATGCGCAGGAAAATGGAGGAGGTGAGTTTTTACAGTTCTCGTGAGTCGTTAGATGAGAGGGATATAGTGTGGGTGGTTGGTGGGTGCTCTGGTATGGCTTGCTTTTTCTTTCCAGATTCTATGAAACATCTGTCAACCTTTTTCTCTCCTTCTTTTTTCTGTATGTTACTCTGTAGTAGGAATACCTCTAATCTGTGGCACTCTTATGACCTACATACATGTTTATTTGTGTTGCAAGTGCCGTAAATCTCTAACAAAAACAAAAAAAGGGATGCAATGACTTAGCAGGAAGACTGAAATACTCTATAGAAATTCTCTCCACGTGGGAACCAAACTTAGGTCTTGTGCGTGCAATGGCAGAGTCCCTACATGCTATACCACAGATGCTAGTTATAATGATGTTATTTATGTTAAATTTCTACATTAACTGTGTTTGGCATTTGATTGAACCAGCGGTACTAGGACTAGGGACTGCAAGCAGACTTTGTAGGGAATATATAACAAAATATATCAATGAGGAAATAAATGGGTAGTGAAATGAATTTACTAGACTGAAGCTCGCCAAAGTAGAATATCATTAATTAATATGTACCTAAAAATGTTCCACCCCAAAAAAATGCTTTTCAGGAATTGCATGCTAGGTGTATTTCCACCATGCCCCTATCAGATATGAAAAGTGAAAAGTTTTACTCTATGAATTTACATTCTTCTTGCATAGAGGCTTATATGCACAATAACTAAGTAAATACATTATGCTTTCTATAGAGATTCTTATCACCAGCTCTTATATCAATTATTCCTAAGAATATGAAGCAGGAAGTAGAGTTTTTTTAAAAGAATGTCTGTCACATATTTGTTACGTGTGCTTGTTGCATACAGCCAAGCCTGGCATAGACAGTGTCCTGTATAAACTACCACTTCATTTCTCCATTGCCTTTTTTCCTGTCCCCGTGGTTTTATGCACCCTGCATAATTTAGCAAAATTTGAGCATTTTTCGCATAATTTCTGATTATTTTCCTTTATCATTCTTTGTTAAAAGTAATAGAATCACATAATTTCACGTTTTTGGGCTCAGTTTGCATAATTTCAGAATTTTTTTTGCATAAAACGACGGGGACGGGGGTTTTTTCATATTCTAACAACACCGTCCAGGTTACCCCTCTGTCTTACACAAGAATATCTCCTCGACAATGAATAGCCGTCTTGGAAAGGTTTGACTGGATTTGTGTTTGGTTTGTATCTACCTTTATGTCATGCGTTTCTTATTTTCATACCACATCCCTCCCTCCCTCCCCCCCCCCCCCCCCCACACACACACATACGCTCACATTCCCTCTCTCTCTCCAGTGGTGTCCCCGTGCAAACCCAGATTTTCACAGCGAGTACGGCATGCTTGTGGACACTGTGTCGGAGATGGATCCAAACCTGACCTACGGTGGCCTGAAGAGGTTGTTTGGTTGTTTTGTTTTGTTTCGTCTTGTTTCTGCAGAAATGAATGTGGCTGTCACACAAACTATGTCAATGCCTGAATATTGTTTTTGAGTCGTTTTGTGCAGAATATCAAATCGAATGATTAGTGTCTTGAATATATACAGAATATATATATATATATATATGACACCTGACATACAGTGAGGGAACAAACAGCGGGTGGTTGGTGGGTGCTCAGGTGTGGTTTTCTCCTTCTTCCCTATCAAACATCTATCGTCCTTCTTCTTTTTAATGTTTGTTACTCTCTTGTAACACGTCTAATCTTCTGGCACTCATATGACCTTATGCAGTTGCGAGCGCCGTAAAACCTCTAACAAAATAAACAAGGGAACAAACACCAGCTTTGAAATGTCGTCAGTGAGGCAGTTTTTGTACTTTTATTGCGCTTTTAACTGAGAGCAACCACTGTAAATGGATTTCTATGTCTAAGCCTTTTTGAGCTTGCCATTAACTCAATTGGTAGTGTGCTGAGCTAGGGTGCGGATGGTTGTGGTTCGTATCCTCATTATCCACAGTCATTTTTTAACGTCGATTTCTTTAAGGAGTTTTCAAAGTTTCTATGTTAATAATATTATACCACGGCAAGCATGAGGAGCACAGAGTGGGAATAAAGATAGTTATGCTGAGGCCTATGCTCACATCCAGCAGTTTAAATGAAACAAAAGTGTGTTGAAAGGGGCATTAAACCAATGCCAATAGATTAACCTGTCCAAGACAACCGCCCATTATTGAGAAGAAAAATGGTCATCTTAGACACGTGGTCCTCTTGGATAGTTATAGAAAAAACTCAAGGGGGAAGTGGGAAGTGGTCATTTTTAAGCTGCATGTGATTGTGGTGGACAGGTGGTCATTGGAGCAGGTTCTACTGTACCTATAATATGTGAAGCGTGCTGACAAAATGAGTTACTTCCCAGAATGTTGTTGTTGTTGTTGTTATCGATCCAGCAACAGCTGGGCTCTCGCCCTTCTGTCCAACGCCATGTAGTGATAAGTGCAGGTCTGCTGCAGTTGCTGTAATGTTCCATAGAGTGTGTTGTCTATGTTAGGTCTCGGATGGAGAAGGGTAGCTCTGATGTCATTTAGGGCTGTGTAGTTGAACAGGTGATGATCCACAGTCTCATATGTATAGTCACAAAAGGGACACATTGGGGGAAGTTCCGGATTTATTCTGTTCTGGTGGAAGTTGAGCTGTATATGTTCTGTTCGTAGGCGGAAGATCGTGGTCTGTTTCTTTCTCTGAAGGCGGTTGATATTGTCATTCCTTTTTGTTGTGGTCATATGTTTGAAAACTGCTCTGCCTGTCTTTCCCAGGGCCCATCTGTTCATCCAATCTTGTTTGTTGTTGCTTTTGATGATTTGTTTTGCAGTGTTGTATGAAGTTGGAGTGTTGGGTTGTTCCTGTCTAGATCCCCGTGTGGCGAGTGTGTCTGCTCTGTCATGTCCAGGTATGTCTGAGTGTCCGGGGACCCACTGCATTACTAGGTTGATGCCACAGAATGTTATCAGATGATGGGAGCCAAACAGTATATGAGTCAAATCTTGGTTTAGATGATGGTCATTTTCTATGGCTTGTAATACTGATAGTGAGTCAGTGAAAATCACAATACTCTGTGCTTTTCCAGGATGAGTGTCAAAAACTGTGCGGAGATGGTACAGTGCTGTTTCAATTGCCATCATTTCTGCATCGTAGTTGCTGCATTTCTCTCCACAGGCTGCAGAGATCTCATTGGAACTTCCATCTGGGTACTGTATTAGTATTCCATATCCGGCCTTGGTTGTGCCTTTGAATGCTGAGCCGTCTGTATAGACGTGTATCCAGTCATCTGAATAGCTGTCGATTGTTTGGTATGATGCAAGCATCAGTGTCACTGGGTCTGAAGATTTTGTGCTCTTGTCTTTGAGAGATGTTGTAATGATTCGCTTTTTTAAAGAAAGGTGGGGAGGGGTGTTTTGGTTGACTCTTTTGGTTTCTTTTCTGTTTTGTGGTAGATGGTGGCTCTCCATTAGTTCTGTGATGTGATGCATGATTGACTTTTGTTGAATTCGTTTCTTTGGTTTCCATGTTTCTACTAATTTCCTGTTTGGGTGGTTGGGGCACATTCTTTTAGTTCTTTCATGTAGCTCCAAAACTGTTCTATCTCTGCGGATTCCCAGGGGTTCAACATTTGCAAGGATTTCGCACGGGGCGGTAGGTGTGGATCTCATGCCACCATTTATAAAACGAAGGGCATTGTTTTGGACCTTGTCAAGGGTGTTGCAAGTAGTTGTACTGCACATTGTGAGTAGGCTATTGCTGTATTCCAGGGAAGATCGGACATAACCCAGGTATAGAGCTCTCAGAGTTTGTTTGTCTGATCCCCATGAACTGCTTGCGAGTTTCTTTAAAAGTTGGAGTCTTTTTTTAGCCTTGTTCCTTATGTTCTCCACTTGGCTTTTCATGGTTAGACTACGGTAAAGTTTGACTCCTAGGTAAGTTGGATGTTCTTCTTTGGGGAGACTTTCATTTCCTATCTTTAGTTTGAGATTTTCTTTGGCTGCTTTATGGCTCTTTGTAAAGATGGTGTATACTGTTTTCGTGCAGTTTATTTTAAGTTTCCATTTCTGACAGTAATTATGGAGCCTCTTGAGGTCTTCATTTAATTTCCCTGCTCCTACTATCGTGCTGTGATGTGTCTGCCAGAGAGCAAGATCATCGGCATAAAGAGTCTTTTCTGATTTCAGCACATTCATTACATCATTAAAGAAGATCAGGAACAAAGTGCAACTCAGACAGGAACCTTGAGGTAGGCCTTCCTCAAGGAATTCTCTAGACGAGTGGGCATTGTTTTCCTTGGTTTCAATGTTTCGATCCGACAGGAAGAACTTGATCCATTTGTAAAGTTTGCCATGTATCCCGAGGTCCATCAATTTCATGAGTAGGCCTTTTCTCCACACTCTGTCGTACGCCTGTTGGAGATCTACAAAGATGGCGACGGTGTGTTTACTCTCCTGAAATCCATCCTGGATGTTTTGACTCAGTTTAAAAAGTTGATCTTCTGTGTTGCTGCCTTTTCTGAAGCCTGCTTGGTGTGGGTTTAAGCTGTTCGTATTTTCCAGGTATCAGTAGAGGCGGTTGTTTATCATTTTTTCCGCAAGCTTACCGATACATGATGTTAATGAGATGGGTCGGTAGCTTTTCGCTTCTCCAGGTGGTTTCCCATTTTTCAGGAGTGGTGTAATCTGGGCGATCCTCCATGCCTTTGGTATTCCACTCGTTCTCCACGTGGTGTTTATCAGGGAAAGAAGAACTTCTTTTCCTTTAGCACCAAGGTGGCACAGCATTTCGTTGTGTATTTTATCTGGTCCTGGTGCTTTCTTTTCATTTAACTTTTTGAGGACCTGACTGAGTCCCATCATGCTATAATCCTCTTCAACAAGCGAGTTGTTCACAGTAGGAGCTTTTTCTTTATGCTTAGCCCTATTTATGAGAAGTCTATCAGCCTCGGTTAGTCTGCCTGCCCTGTTTACAGAGGCGAAAAAACGGTTGAAATGTTCGGCTTTCTTCTGGTCTTCAGTGATGGTGCTGCCTGAAAGGAAAAAGGGTTTGGGGTTGCTTTTTTGTCTTTCTCCCGAGAGGTTGCTGACAAGGGACCAAGTCTTTGTTCCATTGTGGCGGAGGTCGAGATTTTTGCAGGTTTGAGTCCATTTCTCTTTTTTGGCTTTTTTTACTGTCACTTTCACCTGAGCCCAGAATAAAGCCTTAAGGTACATCATGCTTGTAGCTGTAGTTTTTACAATTTATAAGTATGAAATGATAAAAGACAAATTAATTATTGTTAAAGAATGTGGCATCAATACAAAATCAACTAATTTGAACCTTATGTCGATTTTAGGCCAATATCCCCATTTGTGGATTGCGAGAAGTAACTCATTTTGTCAGCACGCTCACATATAATCACAAAGATCTGACAGTTGTCGACTTTCTACTCCCGCCAGATGCCACATGCCAAACTGGAAAGTGTTGTGGCTATGTGACTGCAGTGTTAACGCACGTTTGACTGTACCTATAATATAATCACAAAGAAAAGATCTGAGAGTTGTCGACTTTCTACTCTCGACAGATGCCACATGCCCAACGGGAAAGTGTTGTGGCTGTGTGACTGTAACGCATGTTTGACTGTACCTATAATATAATCACAAAGCAAAAATCTGACAGTTGTCGACTTTCTACTCTTGCCAGATGCCACATGCCCAACGGTAAGGTGTTGTGGCTGTGTGAGCAGCACGAGGGGTCGTCGTTCACGCAGACGAAAGAGAAGTACAAGGACCAGCTCCAGATCAACCCAGCGGCCGAAGACAAAGGCCTCGAGATAGAGCCCGAGAAACCGACCGTGGAGAGGTCTCAACAAGGTAGGTCGGAGGAAAACTGTCCAATTGTCAAAATGGTTGGGGTAAAGTTACTTTGTTGAAATTATATTATGATTGTGTCATGATTCCATGGAATGAGGTGCTCGTCGGTTTTTGGCCAATTGGAGATATTCATTTCATCCTAAAGCATGTTCATTTGTCTTTCTTTTCATAAAAAAATATCCATGTATCTTGAATAAAAGTCGATATATTTGCAGTTGAAGGAGGTGGGAATCACCGTGTTTCAGAGGTAAAAATAGCAAGAAAATGTCCTCCAAAGTTTGGTGACTTCCATAGCTTGAGAGTCTTTGGAAACTGCAAATTTACATTTTTTGTGCCTTTAGTCTACATTTTTCAGTAAAGTCCACACAGAAATATGTTTTTAAGTGAACATAAAAGGTGTTGAGCCAAAAAACAAAAATTCAATTTAAAAATTGCTTAACTTACCAAAAAAATGCTGATAATTTTGCTTTCAAAATAATGAAATCTGAGAAAATGGCACTTTTTCACCAGTTAGATCAAATTATCAAATTTTTGTTTTTTGGCTAAACCCCTTTGATTTATTTTTTTTCCAGCTCATATTTATCGTCGATAACAATGATACTTTTCATTTATATAACATTCTTTCCTAAGTATAAGCTCCGAGCGCTTTACATCAATGACATGAATACTGAGAATAAAGCTCATGCACACAAGGAAAAAACATTTCATGTAGATCTAATAATTTAAAAAATTGAGTCATATAGAACTTTCTCAGCTATACATTTTTTACACTTACTTATAGGGACAATAGTGAAAACAAGACACATCAGCACACTTTCACACACCTCAACTACAAGTATATAAATGTGTTTGAACTTGGAACCTGTCCAAGACAATCACCTGTACAGAACACCCCCACCCCCAGGGCAGTGCTACTGACTGCTGCTTTTTCTTTCCTCATCCTTACTATCGTCATTTTACCTCTACCTCTTTTGTATGTTTGTCACACTCTTGTGACCCGCTGTTTCCGGGGAGCCTTGATAGTCAAAGCAGACTTTATGCTGTTGAGGCTAGAGAGGTAAACAGAGTAAGCCTGATTCCCCGTTTGGACTTCTCTGTTGACATCCACCCCTTGGCGCTCATATGACCTTATGCAGTTGCGATCATCGTAAAACCTTACTTATACTAAAACAAAACTAAAAGTTCACATGTTTTGCTTTGTCTCCAGTGGAGGTCTCCCAGGCTGCCCCTGCCGCGGCCAGCAGTAACGTGGTGACCGACCCCCGACCAGACACAGGTGAGAGTTCCGCAACGTCCAGCAAGTCACCGGAGGGCCAGCAGAAAGCGGTCAAACTTAGCAAGACCGCCGGTGCACAGCAGCTGCCCCCTCGCCGGCCTAAGCTGAGTCAACGAAGCATGTCTGGCAAGAAGACGTCGAGTCAAGCGTGCCGATTAATGTAGTCACCCACCCACCCACCCACCCTGTTTTGTTGCTGTCGTATGCTTTCTGACCAATGAGGGTGCAATACGTTTCTTTTACTTTCTCAGACTACTGTCAAAAATATATTTACTTATTAATTATTTGTGGGCGTTCAGAGTCTTCTACTGTGCTCCTCAAATTACTTCTCCAGTAAGAATTTTTGTTTCATTCTTACACAGGGTACAACATGTAGTACTACTATGATTTTGGAAACTTGTTTTGCCATATATTGCTACACTGTAGTACCACTGTGATGTTTGAAACATAGTTTTGTCATATATTGCTACACTGTAGTACCACTGTGATGTTTGAAACATAGTTTTGTCATATTGCTACACACTAGTAAAACTGATGTTTGAAACTAGTTTTATCATATTTCTGCATGACTGTACCACTGTGATGTTTGGACCTTGTTTAGTCATAATATTGCTACACGATGATAGTTACACTGTGATGTTTGAAACTTGTTTTATCGTATTTCTGCATGACTGAACTACTATGATTTAAGAACTCGTTTTATATCATATTGCTTCATGGTAGTACTACTGTGATATCTGAACTTATTTAATCATATTGCTACACAGTAGTAAAACTGATGTTTGAAACTAGTTTTTATCATATTCCTACATGGTAGTATTACTATGATGTGAGGAACTTGTTTTGTCATATTGCTACCTGGTAGTACTACGGGGATGTCTGGAACTTGTTTTCTCGTATTGCTTCATGGTAGTAAAACTGATGTTTGAAACTTGTTTTCTTGCATTGCTCAATTTACACATTCCAATATGATTTCTGCTGAAACTGCAGTTTGCTGTGTCAGTGCTTACTAATGACGGGTCTTATTTTTAGACATTTTGTTACCATTTTTTTTTTTAGATTTTACATTAATGACATCTTTATCCCACACACTGTCGACATTTCTGTATTATTTCCAGTGAAAATTTTATCGCTTAATCCTTTTTTATCACCAATGACAATCATTAATTTATTTTGAGAAAAAAGAATGTGTTAATTATATCGTGTCAATAAGGACTGTGTTAACCTATTTGCACTCGCTACAATTAAACTATCGCTGTGTGACATTAATTTATATAATACTCGAGAATTGAAACATCCAGTCTCGAGTGAACAGGAAGTAAAGACTACGCTCGTGCGGAGTGGCTGTTGTGTATCAATTTGTTTTTGGGTCTGCTTGGGTAAAGATGATTGTCGTTAAGTGCATAGAGCATCTATATGTGCTACGTAATGCAGATTATAATTTGCAGACATTAAATTACTTTGATTCAGTTTTTTTCTTCGACAATTTACAGATACATAACACTTTTCTGTATCTCAAATCCTTTCATTTACACTGGCAGGAGCCAAGAGTGCCAATTTCCTATAACTGCAAATTTCTCCCTGCGAGATGAATAAAGATTGTCATTGTCATTGTCATTGTCATTGTAATCTCATGAACTACGAAGCGCTCTAGTGGCTAATTGTATTTAGTCTCCTCTGACGCCGTATATAAGACGGTAAAAGATAATAATCTGTCATCACCAATTAGCTCCTGACAAGAGTTCATACTTCTTTCAACAGGTATCAGATTTGATTGACGTCACTAATACTGCCTCATGCTGTCTATTGGTGTTTGCTACTCTCTCTTATTGCAGCAGATAATGATGATGATAATGATTATAATCATGATGACAATAATCATGATTGATGATAATGATGACAATAATTGTAATTAATGATAATGATGACAATTACTATGATGAATGATAATGATTACAATTATTATGATTAATGATGATAACAATAATCATGATTGATGATAATGATGACAAAAATATTGAATGATGATAATGATGACTATAATAGTCATGATACTTATTATTGGCTCTTTTTGATACTTCACACCTTTGAATTGAAGGGTATAAGTATAAGTCCATTTGTGGTGAAACCAATTTAGTCAGCAACTTTTCGTTGTTTGGGGGGGGGTTTGGTGGGTTTTTTCTTAATGAGAAAACCGAAAATGTGTGGGGTTTTTGTTGCTTTTTTCTTCAAGTGTTGTGAGTTCTCTGTGAATCATACTTTAATACAGAAAGTGATTCGAGGTCTTGGTTTTTTTTTAAACAACACTTTACATTTCTATGCTCACTGCTCCTGCCCTATAGGAGTCAGAGGACCGTTGTTTGGATTACACATACATGTAATAGACTGCTGGTATAATTTCTACACTTTCAAGTGTACTTGTGTTGTGATACTCTCCGTCTGGTTCTGGTAGTTTCTGGTCACGAGTCTGCTCAAGTAATCACCGCAACTGTTTTTCCTCTCTGCTGTACCGATGATATTAGTTTGTGAACAACTGTTTTCTATGAAAAGGAATGATTTTTAAAAAACCACAGGTATTTTAGTAGAATTGAAGTGATCTTGTTGTTTGTGTATCCGTTCAGGTATTCACCTATAGTTGATATTGCTGGGCATGTTCATTTCCCGAAAGATATAATATCAGATCTTATAATCCATCACTTCTTTTCTCCTCCTGATGTCCATACATGACTGTTAGTAATCAAAACATTCTTACACTTGTATGAATTATAAATAATCACTTTTGTTTTTTGTTGTTTTTTTATTTGAATTTATCTACACTAATTTCATGATGAAAGAAATAGTTTCCCAAATTGCAGCCTTTTCCAGTTCATTATAATGTCTTCTGAGTTCTCTTGTGTTACCTTCTTAAACATTTGTTGATTTATATATCTAGTTATGGGCAAGTGCTTTTTACTTCCTGCAGTGAGATGTGTACTGTTTGTTTCAGTTGTTATGAAATAATTCTTTTATTCATCGACTGATTTTGTAGATGAAACTCAGGAGTCACAAAGACATGAGTCAAGGCAACCAGTCGCGACCTCAGTGCTTACTTGCCATATCTCCATTTTTTTTACCAGTGAAAATGTGACTTCTTCTTAAGCTCACTCTTTGTTATGAACTGTTTTCACTGTTATTCTGTTATTAAAAATGGAGATATGAGAAGAAAGTACTGAGGTCGCACAGTGGTTAATGAATCGAGAATACACTTGCAGAAAGATAATTGAGCTGTCTTGACATTTTGTTGTGGCGTCAGTGGCCTAGTGGTTAGGCTCTCGTATTCACAACTGTAAGGTCGTGGGTTCGAATCGTGCCAGGGGCCTGAGATTGTGTCCTTTGGAAAGATATTTTATATGAATTTTCCTTCTTTCACCCATTTGGGAAGGGTACCCGGTTATAGACAGTGAAAGATCTTGTCAGTGTGTCAGTGCTTGATCACGTGAAATCTGCAGCTTGCATTGTATGCTTCCCAGGAAACTGAGAATGTTTCTGAGAGTTCTATGGTCTGCTGGGGTAATAGTAGTTGTAAAGCACATAGAGCATGCTGTAGAGTGTGGATATGTGCTATATGAATGCAGTTATTATTATCAAATTATTATTATATTATTATTATCACAATTATTATTATATTATTAATATTAATTTCATGATTACTATTATATTATATTATTTTGTCTCCTTTTTTTTGTTCAGTTACTTTCTTCCTGCTGCTGTTACTGCTCCTGTCTCCTCTTTGATGCTGTTGTTTCAGTGTGCTGAATTACTTACTTAATACTGTTGTTTCAATCTGCTGAATTACTTACTTAATACTGTTGTTTCAATCTGCTGAATTACTTACTTAATACTGTTGTTTCAGTGTGCTGAATTACTTACTTAATACTGTTGTTTCAGTCTGCTGAATTACTTACTTAATACTGTTGTTTCAATCTGTTGAACTACTTAGTTGGCAGATCGCATCTTGTACCTGTGTGCTGCAGACAAGAGTCAGTTTGTCCAAAGTAGATGCTTTTTCAGATTTAAAAAAAAAAAATTAATTTACAAATGTATAATTTTTGTCTTTTGTGTTTTGTGAGGCATCGTGGTGAGGTCTGGCGCTCGTCAATATACGGAATTCGAAGAAAACCGGCTTTTTTCTGCCAATTGGAAAATTTTTCTTAAATTTTTGGTTTTTGGTTCAACACCTTTTGTCTGTTTAAAAACTCATTTTTGTGTGGATTTCACTTAAAAAGGCTGATTTAAGGCACAAAAATTGCAGATTTTCCATTTTCAAGGCCTGTCAAGCTTTGAAAGTCATCGAACTTTGGTGGCCATTTTCTCGTTAATTTTACCTCTGAAACCAGGCGACCCCCACGTCTTCCAATGGCAAATGTCTCGACTTCTATTCAAGGTAGATTGGTATTTTTCCCATCCAAATCAAGACAAATGAACAAACTTTAAGCTGATACCAATAACTCCACTTGGCCAAAAATTGACGAGTGCTTGATTCCAACGCGCCGTGACTCATTTATTTCTTATATTTTTCTTTTATCACTCTGTGAGAAATGTATCTTTTGTTGTTTTGAATTTCATTTCTTGATTAAGTACACATGTATATTCATGTTTGCTGTCCCTTCCACTGTATACCTAGGAACATCTGAAGCTGTCGAGACTAAGCAGATTTCTGGTTGTTGTAATTGGACATGTGATGGATGATGTAAAGGAATTTTGTCCTAGGAAATCATTTTCTGGATCGAAAAAGTAAGGTCCAAGGAAACCGCAATTGCTAACCATTTTTAAAAAGCAAGTTTATCCTTATTGTTGAAAGTTAGTGTCTTTTTACTGGTAATGCATTAACCCTTTCGATCGTCAAATTAGTGATTGGGTCACAATTTTTATCATTGCTGAATATGCATAGCGCATTTTGTTCTTAATGTTCATGGTTTTTATATCAACTATTTTAAATCAACGAGAATTCCTGTTCTTTGTTCACAAGTTGTAATTCCATTTTAGCGTGGTTTTCTAAGAGAGGTTTCTGTTTTAGTGAGTTTGGTTTTTTTTAATAAAGGATAGAATGGCTACAATTTTCCATATCAAGTTGGGACTTTAGGGTAAACCAGAATTTAAGGGGGTCAGGACTCAAAGGGATAAGTTTTTCTCGGGTGAAGATAAGCTTAGAAAAGATCAGATGAGATTTTATAGTTGGAGTGGGACATTTTTCTGTGTACTCGATCGGTAGAAACACTTGGAGACATACATAGAATTAGATTATACATATATATCTATATATATATGTGAAGCAGCATGGTGAAATCAGGCGCTCATAAAAATAATCTAAGTGAAGAAACTGGCATTGTTCCACTGGTTCGTGAATTTTTATCAAATTTTTGGGTTTTTTGGCTCAACACCTTTCATGCCCCTTACAGAACACATTTCTTTTGTGGATTTTACTGAAAAACCATGATTAAAGGCACAAAAAATGTAAATTTTCAGTTTTCACAGACTCTCAGGCTAAGGAAAATAACTAATCTTTGACGACCATTTTTTCATTAGCTTTGCCCCAGAAACCATGTGACCCCCCACCTCGTTCATTAGCAAATGTCACGACTTCTATTAAAGATAAACAGATTTTTTTTTCATCCAAAGATAGACAAATGAACTAACTTTAAGATGATATCAATAACTCCACTTGCCCAAAAATTGACGAGCGCCTGATTCTGCCGTGTCGTGACACAAATTATTACTTTCATTAAAAATTCAATATGAAGAAAAAAATAAAACTGACAATAATACAGCATATCACATGAGGGAGTCTCCACAAGGAGTACACTACACTTCAAGCTATGACACATTTTTATTTTTCAGTTTGATGATTTTAAACTTTACTTTGTGTTGAATTACAATCTAACTGTGATCTCGGAGATGCATTCTTTTGATGTACAATTTATGTTTTTGCTTGAGCGTTCCAAGTTTCCTGTGATAAAAAAGTACCACTTCTTTTATTACCGATTTTCCTGTATTGTTGCCGTCCGTCCGTCCGTCCGTCCATCCCTTGAATTCAATATTTATTTTCACCTATTATTATATGTACTTCTCAGGACTAACTAATACTTCATACCTCGATAGTGTAATAGTAAAAGCCTTTTTTTTAAAATGTTTTGTCTATCTCTGAAAGGTAAGCAGGCTACAATTTGTTCCTAGGTTTTATAGCTCAAACTTGAAATGAGCACTATTGATTAAGTAAGTACTTTATACTTACATCTGTAATGTAGCAGTGACATATATGTAGAAGACTTGAGTTCGATTCTTGTGTGTGGGAGAAATGTGTTCTGGCATGCTGTATCCCTCCTGCCAGGTTTGGCCCTGACATGCAAGGTCAGGGCTGATCAAAACCCACCTCCGAAATGATCTAAATTCTGTTAATCGAGGCCTAAAATGCCTACTGTAAAAAAAAAACCCCCCACAAAAAAACCTTTCATTTATGGATGAGTTAAATGCACCGTTAGATAGAATTTAAGTCATTTCAAAGACTAAGCAGCCACTTTTTCATCAAAATCAAGACAAATAAACAAACTGTACCATAACTTCATATGACCAAAAATTGACAAGCGCTTGGTTCCACTGCATTGTGACACAAATGTGACAAAATAAAGAAAAACATTCTAAAGGACTCATACTTCAAATCTGTTGTTGTGATCAAGGTGGTGCTCCAGTGTATTTTCATGATGCTTACACACACCAACACACATACGGACACACACACTCACACACACTCAGACACACACTCACACGCACTCAGACACACACGCACACACTCAGACACACACTCAGACACGCACGCACACACTCAGACACACACATACTTACACACACACACACACACACACACACACACACACACACACACACACACACACACACACATACACACACACACACCTACATACAAACACTCTCACACGTAAAGACAAAGCGACCAATAAATTACAAAGGGCTTACATGTCAAATCTGTCATGACAACCAAGATATGGTTCTTTAACTGATTATTCTCTAGTCCTGTTTCTTTGTTCAAAATCCAAAATAAAATAGTATTCACATACTAGATTGTATAGAATTCTGAAAGAGTAGGCCTTCTGTAACTGTAATGATGAGTTTGTGGTTGGTTGGAGCATGCCAATGGTTAGTTGCATTTCTTTTCTTTACTGTTTCTTGGGGGTTTTAGGGGTTTATAAGGCCGGGGGGAGGGGGGGGGTTTAGTCTGCTAATCTGGGTTTTTTCTGCGCAAAATGGCCTTTATTGTTGGGATTGCTTCTGTTTATTCAAGCTAAACAAAGCAAACATGAGTTTATACATGATATTTGTTTTTGTATAATAGACTGCTATTTTGATTTTTACACTTTCAAGTGCTCTTGTATAACACCTCTGTCTTGTTTAAGTTTCGAGTTTGGTCATGAGTCTACTCAAGTAATCACCACAACTGTTTTCTTCTCTGCTGTACCAATGATATTGGGTTGTGAACAACTGTTTTTCGATTAAAACAAATGTCATGACAAAATGCGCGTCTTTTCTTATTGTTTTTAGTTCCTGTTTTCATTTAACACTTTGCCATCACAAGGCTCAAATAGTAACATTCTTGCCATCAAAGGCAAAGACATTTTAGGGAAAATCCGAGGAAATCTGGGTTGTAGTGGTAAACATCGGCGATCGGCGAGATGAGGCGGCAGAGTGAAATGTTTGTTTCTCTTGTCTGTTGGGATTTCTTTTGTTTTTCTTTTATTTGTTATTTTAATTTTTTATGTTGTTTTTAATTTGCTCCTTTTGCTTTCATTTTTTAAAAATTATTATTTGTTTTGTTTTGGGGTTTTGTTTGATTGCGGGTTGGGCTGGGTTTTTTAGGGAGAGGGAGGCGGGTCTATAAATTTATAGTACATAAATTATTATATTGGCTTGTGGGCTACTGTGGCAGGTTCTGTGTATGAATATAACTCACGTGCCCACAGCAGACACTTAGCTGGAATCAGGAGGAGGAGGTGGAGGAAGGGGGGGGGGGAACTTCCCGATCTCTTGGGTTGCTATTTTATTTTATTTTTTAGCTTTTGTGGCTCCCTGCTCATTTGGCCGGGTCTTATTTATCTGAGAGTTGCATTAGATAGGAGGGGATAGCAGTACGTGGACCCTTACAGGAGAGTCAGAGAGAAAGATACAAGCTGTAGAAATGTGATACTTTTACAGACTGGTGGGTATCTCCTACAGACAAATGGTCGCTTTTAAGGACAACCGGGCTAACCAGACTTCGGGGGTTTCCAGAAAACGTGGCTTACACTCAAAGTGGACATTGTCCTACCTATAGGAGAAGTTTGGTTTCAATGATGTGTATATTTGTTTGGTTATAGAGAAAATTCTCCTTGTCTTTTAAAGGAACTGAACAAAGGGCAAAAACTTGACCTTCAATTTTCTCAAAACAGCATTTTTCGGGATAGCCCCCTTGTGCTTAAAAGCGACCAAATGAGGAAGTGGGGACAAAATGAGGCATGTCATTGGGTCCTATCAAGGTCTTTTCACCCCTGAGAAAAAGCGAAATTTGAGATTAATAATATGTGCACATAACAAAATCAACTGAACTTGCAAAGATGATCCTACATGGCACTGTACATGGAGGGAGAAGGGACGGCATACGAAAAAAAGACGGCAAGACAACATAACGGAATGGACAGGTTTAAAGTGGAGTGAAGCTCTTCGAAACGCTGAAAATAGAGAAGGACGGAGAAAAGTGGTTGCCTGATCATCCTTAGTGCCCCAACGGTAATGTAAGACTAAGGGATAAATAATAAATAGATAATAACAGTACAAGAAGTATGTGAAACTGTAGACAAAACATAATTATTTGTCGGTTGCTACAACTTCACATGCACAAAAATAAAAACGGTTACGCTTAGCACTGAAAGTGTAAGGAGCAACATAGTTACAACCAATAAATCTAATAAATTAAGAAGAAAAAACTATTACAATAAATAAGACTACATGTATTTCCAGATTTTCAGATCACCACCAGGCTTTAGGCCCACTAGAAATCTAAACAGCCAGAACAAAGCTGCTGGTAAAATTGCACATCCAAGTTTTTAAACAAGAATTTTTAGTGGTTGTTACAGCTAGACATACACACAAATAAATAAATGACCTAGGCCTACACTGAAAGTGTAACGACCGATATAACAACTCACTACTAAAATTGAGATGGCAAAGAAATCAGCAGTTTTCTAGCTTCTTACATCACAATTAGGCTTGGCTAGAGTCTCGTAGGTCCAAGTTGTATGTGAAATTGCAGACTGGTATAAGGTTATAAAAGAAAATTATTTTTTGGTTGTTATAAACAATTACACATATTATATAACAAAAATCAAGCACTTTTCAAAACCTGACTTTCTCTCTTTCCCAACCGCGTCTGCATCTCTTTCAAAAACCTGTTTTTCTCTCTTTTCAAATATTTTCTAACAATTTTATTATTTTTCGTCTTTTTTTCTTTTCTTTTTTTTCTTTTTGAAAAAAAAAAGAAACTTGGTCAACCTATATCCCTGAAATGTCCCACAGCTGCTGCCAGGTGATGATACAATTTATTGGAAAGCTTTGGACGATTGTTAGGCAGCTGGGAAAAAAATACACCAAAAGACATTAATGAATTCTTTTATTCTCTAAGTCCAGACATATCATTATAGCAGATGGTAATCAGATTAGTTGTTTTTTAAGCAGGCAATAGGTGGCTGAGCACATCTGTGGAGGAAATAAACCGTAGCTACACACTTTTTTGTCGTTGTTGTTGTTGGGGTTTTTTGTTGCTGTTGTTTGGGGTTGTTGTTGTTTTGTTTTGTTTTGGGAGGGGGG
>NW_004797593.1:121130-122590 GCF_000002075.1 Aplysia californica
GTTGTTTTGTTTTGGGAGGGGGGGGGAGGTTGTGTTGTTTTGTTTTGTTTTGTTTTTGTTTTTTGTTTGGTTTGTTGCTTTTTTGGGGGGGGTTGTTTTGTTTTGTTTTGCTTGTAAGTACCCTTATTAGTGTTACATTATAAAAGCTTCTACCCAAAGTCTCATGGGACTTACTGTGAGCGATTCACACTGCCGTCAGACAGCTGTGAGTATTTTTATTCATTTTTTTTAAATTTTCATTTTTGTATATTGTTTGTGTGTGTTTTTCTTTTTCGAGTTTTTTTTTTGTCGGGAGTTCAAGAGTGAGCAGTGTGTGTATCGTTGATGGTTTTGTTTTCTTGTTTTAGGGTTTTTTTAAAGAATCTTTTTAAAGGTTCTGTTTTACGTGTTTGTTCAATTACTGTTGTTTTGGTGGGTTTTTGGGGTTTTTTTTATTTGTTTGTATTAGTTTTGCTGAGGTTTGCTTTTATGGGCGTCTCTCTCTCTCTCTCTCTCTCTCTCTCTCTCTCTCTCTCTCTCTCTCTCTCTCTTTTTTTCAATGAGCATAGGAGAAAAGCATCTGTCGTTTTTGACAGAATATGATGATTAAATGGAGTTTTTTTTTTTTTTTTTGAGGGGAGGGGGTGGGCAAGGATTTTCTGCATTGCGATCCCTTGCATACAAAGTAAGTGCAAAGGGTTAACCCACCCCCTTCCACAATTAACACTCTGAGGTTATTTAAAAGGAGAGACCTCCGAATTCCAGGTTCATCTCCAAAGGGATCGAGGTAAATGGACTGATCGACAGCCTTGAAAACTCCACAAAAGTTAAAGAACGCACAGTCGAGGACTCGAACCACTGCCATCCGCTCCGTAGTCCGGCACAATAGCAACAGAGCTAACGGGGAGCCCGAACAACCAATGCCTAAGAGAAGAAATAAAAGACATTGATAACTAACGTGATACATTTTCTCAAATAAAAGAATAGAATAAGAGCTCGCTACCGTACAGTTACTATGTTCTATCTGCATAATGCCTAGTTTTGAGAAATTTTACGTCAACATTAATATTTTAGTTTCACAACATGTAAATTTATTTTCAGAGACAATTCTTTGAATATCTTGATCACGACTCTTAATATCCTTACGATTTTGACAGAGCAGATAGAACCTTGGTTTCTGGCCTCATAGTCTTAGTAACTCAAAACGGCCAAAAATGTCAGATAGAGCTCAGTAAGTCTGAGGGAGCGAGCTATTTGTGTTTTTCAGAGTTTCCAGATGACTGGGAGAAATCTCTTGGCAGACAAAGAAGATGGCGTTAAAACCAGTTATTACCGTCGGTGGCCTAGTGGTTAGGCTCTCGGATTCGCAACCATAAGGTCGAGGGTTCGAATCCCGTCAGGGGCCCGACGTTGTGTCCTTGGGAAAGACACTTTGCACAAATTTTCCTCACTTCACCCAGGTGGAAATGGGTACCCGGCTA
>NW_004797593.1:123390-124297 GCF_000002075.1 Aplysia californica
ATATATGACATTTATATAGCGCTCAATCCCGAATAAAGTACACAGGCTCTGAGCGCTTTACAATACAGTTCAACATACAACAGTAACATATATAAATAATGAGGGGAGAGGGGGTGGGGGGGGGAGAGAAAGAGAGAGAGAGAGAGAGAGGTAATCCTTCTCCCCTCCCACAGATGTCCCCTCCTGTTCTCCATATCTCAGCTCTACCCTGGACCCCAGTGCCCTTGTCAGTGGTCAGTCACCTCTCTGTCCGCCAACAGCCAGTGTCCTCTCCCTTCTCTCCGTCCGCCGTCCAGTCCCCACTGGGAGAGGGGTAGAGATAAGTGGTTTTACTGTGGACTGCACCCAACCATCCATTTCACGCCCACCTCCCTACTTATGTACACAGCTACCACCATTGTGCTATGGGTTGTCCAGTTTGCCGCCATCATGTCTTATCACCAGAGGTTAATTATAACTGACGACTGTCGGCGACAAATGTTTCACCATTTGTTAATACTTGACAACCTCAAAGTTTCTATGAAAAGATCTGGTCTCATATCCACCTATTGATATCATTTTTCCACGTTTATTAGAATTCAATAAATTTGTTGAAAGGGAGAGAATTATTATAGCTTTTGCTTACTTCCCCTTATGATACAATTGTTTACGTTGACGGGGAAAATGAAAGAGATTCTGAGGTTATTTAGGGGGGGGGGGGGGGAGTGAAAGGAGGGGTCACTCCCGTATCTGTCCGCCGACCTGTCATGGTTTGTTTGGCGTGAATACGTACACAGCACAGTGAGCCGATCGTGAACTCTGTGGTTGCTAGATGCCCGCCCCGTCCCCCTACAAACACACATACACACATACACCAACCAGAAGCCCCCATTCTCTTCCCTCCCCCCACACACCCTTTACACCCTCC
>NW_004797593.1:125360-130417 GCF_000002075.1 Aplysia californica
GAGAGAGAGAGAGAGAGAGAGAGAGAGAGAGAGAAACTATTCCTCTCATAATACCCAAATGTGAAAGACGTCATGAGTGTAATGTTTCTCCCCTTACTTCAGACAAGAAGTAATTGTTCTTTGCCAGCAGTAATGATCGCCTTCTCGCTTGTGGGGGTCCGGGGAGCTAAATATAGCCTGTATTTGTCACTGTATGGTCCCGGGTGTTATCACAAACACCTCTATACCAAAGATTCTATACACGATCGTTGCCTCTACCCCACAGGGCGATACCTCACGGAAAAAGATTGTGCTCAACGCAAGGGTTATTTTGGTCGCTCATGATATCACTAGAAGAATGTCCCAGGCCTCACGCGGAGTCATTGAGGGAAAGCCAAAGATGTCATAAGAGTAGGAGATTATAATGGAATTGGGTAATTATTGGCGGAAGAAACTCATTTATATAGAATCTAGTTAATATAATGTTTCTGTGCTCAAAGCAGGTGGCATAATTAATTGGTCGCTTTTAAGGACAAGCGGTCTAACCCAGATTTCGGGGGTTTCCAGAAATCCTGACCTACACTAAAAGTGGGCATTGCCCTACCTATAGGAGAAGTTTGGTTGCATTGGTGTGTATATTTGTTTGGTTATAGTGATAGAGAAAACTCTCCTTACTTTTAAGAAACTGGACAAGGGTAAAAAAAACTTTACCTTCAATTTTCTCAAAACAGCATTTTTCGGGATAGCCCCCTTGTGTTTAAAAGCAACCAATTTCCATAACATGTAAATTTGAGTTGAAAGACATTATGATGAATGTGGACTGTATGTCGTTTGGATTCAACGGCAGAGACGTCAGACAAAATATACGATAAGAAACAAAAACAAGATAAGATACGATAAGAAGATTGTTCATTTTTCATTGTTTTAGGAAGCAACATCCTTACATTTCGGACACGTCTATTGATGCTCCAAAATGTCGCTGAGGGTCTTTCCACTGAATGTGCCAGTGCACATCTGGTTGAACGTTCTTCTGTTCTTTCCTGCAACGATGCCAGATTTTCTGCTTCCCTTTTGTATTCCCAAAACCATCATCATCTCCACAGCAGTACTGGCCTCTGCCTCCTTATCTTCCTCTTCAATCAGGTGGCGAGAGAGACATTTCAGGATCTCGACCTTGTCTGGTTGAACGTTGCTGTCATTTGAGGTGGCCTCACCAGTAAGTCTATCGGCCTTTTCATTTCCTTTAACGACTGCATGACCGGGGCAGAAAATCCATGTGAGCGATCTTATTGGCGCTGCTTCGATCAGTTGGATGCATTCTGGGTGCCATAGATAATACGTAATATATATGCGTTTGCTGTTCTTCAGCAACACAAAATATTTATACAAAGCAATCATTTCAACAGAGCGGAATATCTCTCTGTCCCTCTCCCTCCCACCTCTCTCTCTCTCTCTCTCTCTCTCTCTCTCTCTCTCTCTCTCTCTCTCTCTCTCTCAGTATCTCACTCTCTCAGTATCTCACTCTCTCGTCTGTGCAGTTTGTATTGATTCTGTTCCTGTTAATAATTTTAACTTGTTTCACATAGTTTGGTCTCTAAAACTACGCTTCTAAAACAATGGTGTATTCTGACAAAAAAAAGTCTCCCATCCATCTGAAAAAACGATTAATTTTAAAAACAATATGTAGTTAACTTCCAACCAGACATAAAAAAATCATTTCAAAATCAGACAATACTTTTCGCAGTAGTTAGAAAGAAGAAGAGGGAAGAAACAATGAGAGAAAACGTTATTGGGGTGTTTGTCTGAAGGTGTCATCTCTGACTCAGAGGTTGACGCGTAATGACCCTCCATCTTTCAGATCGTGTTCTTATGTTGTCCATCTATGGTTATTCTTTGCCTTCCTCTGGCTCTCCTGCCCCACATCTTTCCTCCAAGCACCTCTTTCACAATGGTCTCGTGTCGTTTTAAGTGACCCTAGTATTGTATTTTTCTACATAGTATTTTGTTCAGCAGGGTCTGTCTTGTGTGTAGAATCTGACATACCTCTTGGAATGTCTTTTTTGTTTTCCAGTCAGCTTTGGAATGTCTTTTTTTGTTTTCCAGTCAGCTTTGGGATGTCTTTTTTTGTTTTCCAGTCAGCTTTGGAATGTCTTTTTTTTGTTTTCCAGTCAGCTTTGGAATGTCTTTTTTTGTTTTCCAGTCAGCTGATTCTGGCCATTCTACGGTTGCACAACATCTCAAACGCATTTATTCTGGGTTTTTTTCTTTCCTCATCAAAGTCCAGGTCTCTGCGCCATATAGGAATACGGGGAAGATGTAGTATTTCAGCATTTTCTTTGTTAATTAAAGTGAGAGATAGTTGCCTGGATTTAAATAGTTTGCACATTTGGCTGAATCTTGTTTTTGAAGTTGCTGTTCTTATGTTTTGATCTATTTCTTTTTCACTTCTTCCATCATCTGTGATTGTTGCCCCAAGATACTGATACTTGGATTATTGGGGTATAGGTCCACGAAATTCTCCACTCGGCCAGCAGATTTCTTTCCACTTTCAGGGAGACCGGCGCCTGTGACGTAATGGTTAGGATCTTTGCCGTTTCACCTAGAAAGCACGAGCTAGATTCTGGAGTGGGTGGTTGGAGGGTGCTCTGGTATGGTTTGCTCTTTTTTTTCCCTATAAAAATATATCTCCCCTCCTTCCTTTTTATGTTTGTTACTCTCATGTAACACCTCTAGATCTAATCTTCGGCACTTATAATATGACCTTATTGTATGCCGTAAAACTCTTACTGAAACTAAAGATTCCGGAGCGGGGAAATTATTTTATCGAGTACCCTTGCTGGGATGTTGTATTCCATTCAGCCCTGTGTTGACCCTAACACGTGAGGCCGAAGCAGCCCACCTCCTATGTGATTTAAGTTGAGTCAATTGGGGCGTAACAGATTCAAAATGATTTTACAGTCAATCACATAAAGGTGCACTTGCTGCCTCAGCGCCGTCTGTCCCTTTGCCTACGTCTATGGAGGAGCCAAATTGTCGCCAGTGATCAGACTGCTCTATCTCAAAGGGTAGATAACCCGGGCACTTTTCCTCACGACGTTAGCATCGCGGGCCAGCGCCTTATCTCCCCTTGCCGCTGATAGCAAAAATACAAGAACGACAACCCGGGGCACAGGACGTCGCAGACGTTTGATCTTTTGTACACGTCATGTAGTCTGCAGCCAAACCAGCCCTGGTTGACCTCCGTGCTTGTGTGATACATTCATGTTATATAATGGTGGGGCACTGCTGCATTGCATGGTACGACCAAAGACTTGTGCACCTAGATAGCGCACTGTCGTAACTTAGCAGGGAAATGTTTACACTGAGGGCCATGCCCTTATTTCCGATAAAGGGCCAAACACTAGTGTCACTACTGTCGAGTGTACGTGACATATGGTCGCTTTGAAGCACAAGGGGGCTAACCCGAAATGTGCTGTTTTGAGAAAATCGAAGATAAAAGTTTTTGGAACCTTGTTTAGTGTCTTTAAAAGTAAAAAACAATGAAAGTTTTCTCTATAACTAAACAAGTATACACACAAACGAAACCAAACTTCTCCTATAGGCAGGGCAATGCCCACTTTTGGTGTAGGTCAAGATTTCCGGAAACCCCCGAAATCTAGATTAGCCCGCTTGTCCTTAAATGAAAAGCAACGGTATTTCCTCCTGGCCTTTCTTTAATTTAGCCCAAAGTCAAAATATGGCGCGCTCTGCAGTGGACCGGAAATACGCCAGAGTGAACAATCTAGGATACTATATCACACATCTATAGGCTAAGGATTGTGTGGTGAGATATGGCATGGTATGGTCTGCATGGAGTGCTGCGGTAGTAAGTCTTTTCAGTATTAGTAAGAGTTTTACGGCACTTGCAACACAATAAGGTCATATACGTGTCGAAGATTAGAGGTGTTACACGAGAGTATCAACCCCTCCCCCCAAAAAAACAAAAACAAAAATAACAAGGAGGGGAGATGTATAAGGAAGATAGATGCTTGATAGGAAAGAAGGAGCAAACCCCACCAGAGCACCCGCCAACCACCCGCTGGTAGTAAGTCACGTCATATTCATGGCATCATATGGTCGCTTTTAAGGACAAGCAGGCTAAACCAGATTTCGGGGGTTTCCAGAAATATTGACCTTCATCAAAAGTAGGCATTGCCCTACCTATAGGAGAAGTTCGGTTTCATTGGAGTGTATATTCGTTTGGTTATAGAGAAAACTCTCCTTGTCTTTTAAAGAAACTGAACAAGGGGCAAAAACTTTACCTTCGATTTTCTCAAAACAGCATTTTTCGGGATAGCCCCCTTGTGCTTAAAACCGACCATATTTGGCGTGAAGTGCTGAGGTATGGTATACCGTTGGTCATCTAGTGGTTAGGATCTCGGACTCACAACCGAAAGGTCCTGGGTCAGCCCGTTAGGGGGCTCAGAGCAGTGTCCTTGGGATATGGGAGAAAAGTCTCGGACTCGGAGGTTCCTTGTGCAAGTAGCGCAAGTCAAAGATTCCTTGGGGGTCCAAAATCGATCAGATTTAGAGAAGGCTTGGGCCGCCATCCGTGCAAAATTCAAAAATCCCTACCAACTGAAAATGCATAATGTGCCCCGCACGCTTATATGACCTAATGCAGTTGCGAACGCTGAAAAACACTAACAGCCCCCCCTTCCCAAAATGAGGAAAACAGATATGAATAATGTCTTACAAGTTTCTGTAAAAAGATCACATGAACATAAAGAAACAACAAACTCGACAAGAGGAGAGGTCAGCATTCAGATGTTATATTATTTTAACATGTTATGTATAGTATAATATTATAATATGTATGTATATATAAATAGTTCTGAATCAAGATTTGCAAACAAACAAGGCGAAATGTGAGAAATGTCTGGGTCAGGGATTGTTGTAGTAGAGGACCAGGGACACGAGACGGAGGACCAAGGACACGAGACGGAGGACCATGGAGGACCATGGACACGAGACGGAGGACCAGGGACACGAGAGGGAGACCACCGACACTTCACTCTATGGTAGAGAAGTGTACGGTG
>NW_004797593.1:132093-135417 GCF_000002075.1 Aplysia californica
CCCCCCACCCCATAGAAGGACCGTAGAGAAGTCGTACCAAGATGTGACAGGCCCTGCTAACAATCCCTTAACACTCACATCGCGTTGCTACATGAACTAATTCAAAATTGTGTCGCCATTTAAGAAAGATAAGTTTTACACACAGTCTTGCTCGACTACTTCGTATTTATAATTTCACAAAGAAACGTCCAGGTCAAAAGTGACATAGAAAGAAACATACGGAGCAGACCACATTTCGGTCTCTATGAACCACCCAAGCAAGACCTTTACTTTACACAACTCACTGCCCCACACGATACATCGGTCCCCCAGATGAAGGTGCTGGGACGATCAAGAGGGTAGTGAGACAGTCAGCAGTCTCAGACACTACAAAGAAAAGCCTAAGAACTAAATAATACTGTTTGAATAAATGAAGGAATGAAGAAACACTAAAATCTACATGCATGTCAGGTGTATTATGTATATTAAATAATGTGTCTGCCCTTTTTATCAGTAAAAATACTCTGTTCAACATCAAAATAAAGCTACGTATACAGTAGAGCCTGCTCCAACGGCCGCCTGCCCAAGACAATCATCTGCCCCAACCACTATTCTCACCTCCATCAGCCCAAACCACTATTCTCACTTCCATCAGCCCAAACCACTATTCTCACTACCATCAGCCCAAACCACTATTCTCACTTCCTCCATCAGCCCAAACCACTATTCTCACTTCCATCAGCCCAAACCACTATTCTCACTTCCTCCATCTGCCCAAACCACTATTCTCACTTCCGCCCCTTGATTTGTTTTTTTCTGTATTGTAAAGCATGGGTCTCGTCTCAGAATTTTGAAAAAGTAAGAACTTTCCGTGTGATCGCGACAGAAGACCATTTTCGCCAGACACCCATTATTATTATACTGTTGAACCCTTGAAGGATAAATAAAAACCACCAACTTATCAAAGCAAGGTTATTTCATACCAGTTTGAGAGTTTGGAAGATTAACTTCAAAGTAAACGAGTCACTTATCAAATATCTACAATCTTGACTATGTACAGAAAGTGGCGGTTTAGCGGAGGAAATGGCAGTAGCGGAAATCTGCTAAATAGCGGAATATTGAGACCCATGGTAAAGACCCTGTCCAAGAGGACCATCAGACAGCTATCACAACACAGCATGAAAAGAAAACCTGCACATCACTAGCTGTGTGTTGTCTCGTGCTAACTTTAATTGGTCGCTTTTAAGGACAAGCAGGCTAACCCAGATTTCGGGGGTTTCCAGAAATCTTGACCCACACCAAAAGTAGGCATTGCCATACCTATAGGAAAAGTTTGGTTTCATTGGTGTGTATATTTGCTTGGTTATAGAGAAAACTCTCCTTGTCTTTTACAGAAACTGAGCAAGGGGCAAAATCTTTACCTTCGATTTTCTCAAAACATCATTTTTCAGGATAGCCCCCTCGTGCTTAAAAGCGACCATATCTCTGTCTGTCTGATTATCACGCTTTGGTGAGGGGCAGTCCACCAGTTAACCATCACTATGTTATGAATGAATGAATCTCACTGTCGCTGAAGGTTGGGAAGGAGCGACGCAGACAATCTGCACCAGCTGTCGCTGAAGGTTGGGAAGGAGCGACGCAGACAATCTGCACCAGGGGGAAAAAAGCACTCAACTTGTGACCCCCCCCCCCTCTCATGCGATGTTTTAAAGCTACAAATATGAAGTAAACCGGTGGTAATGCAAATAGACGGAGCTTATACTGCATCGTATGAGATCTTTTCCCCTAAAAATAGGTAAATCCACCCCCCCCAAAAAAAAACCCAAACCCAAACCAATCCTAGGTATACATAATACAACATATTGCACACATTTCTATTGTTATAACTGATAAACTCGTCAATAAAACTGTAGACATACCAACTGGATTGTAATCCCCTGATTGAAATAGAGTATACTTTCTGAAAGTTTATGTAGGCCCTACACTTAACAATTTTGAGCTAAAAAAAACAACCCCAGTCTGAACACACCTATAAAACAGTCCTGTCCCCTGATTTTTGGACAATATCAAACTCTGTATTGAGCTGACAAAACAGGCAAAATCAAAGAACTCGGCAACAGCTGACAGACAGTACCTTGTATCAACATTCACAGTCGCCCCTGATAGTTTACATCATCACAGAGGTAGAACAGGGATAATGGGTGTTTTTTAAAATCTTTCAGCAAAATGTACTTCCATTCTGAGAACAGTCACAAGCCAAGGGGAATATATATGCCTCCGTGGTATCTTTCCTTCGTCTTTGTAAGACAAACTTCCATTCTGAGAACAGTCGCAAGCTAAGGGGAATATAATCAATATGCCTCCGTGGTTTCTTTCCTTCGTCTTTGTATGAATTTAAATGCCTCACTAGCTACAAATGGGTATAGCCCTGTATTTGTCTATGGATGTAAGACAGCCTTGTTATAATATGTGTCTACGGACAGATAGCTTTGTCTTGAGTCAACTTCACAATAATAAATAGAAACAATCCCCTACATTTATATGTAACAAAATCTTACAAAAGTAAATGCAATCATGTTCAAACTTTGGCTGTACAATTAACAAGATCAAATAAGTTTGAGAAAACGTATAAAAATGTCGGTGTGCTCTCTGATTCCCTTTAACAATATACCCCCCAATAGGGGATTGGAACTCAAGCCCATCACAGGTGTGGCTGCCTCCTCACTGTCTCAGGTATATATGACGAGAGACGACGCTACCATCTGGCACAACTTTTAGGACTATAAGCAAGTCAGTATCAAATTCAAGAAACATTGTCATCATCACACCCACAGAAACCCAGAGTCGGCAACCCTCACATCAGAACTAACTAAAAAGTTGGCAATCTTGGAGACTTCTACAGTTAAGGAAATCGGTAATGCTCCTCCCTTTCTCCTCAAGATCCACCTCAGAGTCCATCTGCCTATAGTCCCATTAAAGTTTTACGAGTTATAAGCCCCTTTCAACACTGTAAGGACATCCTGGAGGTGAACCTTCCAAATGATCAAGCAGCTAACACACACAACGGTGGTGTCTGGTCTCTCAAGCAGCTAACACACACAACTGTGGAGTCTGGTCTCTCAAGCAGCAAACACTCAGAACGGTGGAGTCTGGTCTCTCAAGAAGCAAACACTCACAACGGTGGAGTCTGGTCTCTCAAGCACAAACACTCAGAACGGTGGTGTCTGGTTTCTCACGCAGCAAACACTCAGAACGGTGGAGTCTGGTTTCTCACGCAGCAAACACTCAGAACGGTGGAGTCTGGTTTCTCACGCAGCAAACACTCAGAACGGTGGAGTCTGGTTT
>NW_004797593.1:135989-137300 GCF_000002075.1 Aplysia californica
TTGGGAGCGCGGGCACGCCACACACCCCCGGCACTAATCACTTATGTCTGGTCGCTTCATCACATGAGCTAGCAGTACCCGGAAGCGGTCTCTGTCTCTCTCCATCCTCGTACATAATATACATGTATCATGTAATATAATATACATGTATCATGTAATATAATATACATGTATCATGTAATATAATATACATGTATCATGTAACAGGCGCCAGTTTTGCTTCTGCGTGGATCAAGCACGCCTACCTTCTGAATGGACAGACTCCTCGTCAAAGTTGAGCAGTTTCATCCAATTATCGTCTTTGGTCACTGAATAAAATATGCACAATCATTTTTTCCTTTACATCAGTCACACAAGAGAATGCTGAGGGCAGCTTTCTCTCTCATGGAAATGTTCCCACAGCCGCTTCTACACTCTCATTCACTCTCCAAATGATAGAGACACTGATGCACTATTGGGAAGGTGGTTCCAAACATTTGTACGGGGGGGGGGGGGGGAATTATTCAAGAAAAAATTTCACAGGAGTTTTTTATAATAGATAGCATTTGCACGCGCAAATCCTCACTCAACAGCAAGCTCTATGCGCTTCACAATCTATACTATTACCCCAGCAGACCTGAGAGCATTCGGAAACAATCTCAACTTCCTGGGAAGCATACAGTGCAAGCAGCCATTTATAGGCGCCAAAACAAAACCTCAAGGCTCATAATAAAAACAAAAGGCGTGTGACCGGGGTAGTGAAGGGTTGGGAGGTAGTGGACCACAATAACATGTGTGTCGTCTTTTCACCAGCTCCGTCTTCTGCTTTTGAACAACATGACAAAATATCACTAAGCAGTCGGAAACAGTGGAGTCTTTGTACATGTACATAGCCAGCAAAACTTTGTCACACACACCCCCCACGCTGTCTACATTTTTACACACGAGCGCATGCACGTACAAATATCTTTCTACACACGCACTCACGCAAATAAACACACACATGTAAATCCCCGCTCAACAGCAAGCTCTATGCGCTTCACAATCCGTACTATTACCCCAGCAGACCTGAGAGCATTCTGAAACAATCTCAACACGTAGGCGAGAGTGCACGCACGACACATGCACACAGGGTATGTACAATCACAGAGAAGATATCCCAGAAACACTCCAACACACACTCTCCTGTGAGTTCCTCTCCACACACACATTCCTGTGAGTTCCTCTCCACACACACATTCCTGTGAGTTCCTCTCCACACTTTCAGTGTACGGGGACGGCCTTCATTCAGCACTATGGGTGGTTGTTGTTCCAGTCACTGGAGGTTGGGGG
>NW_004797593.1:137613-157875 GCF_000002075.1 Aplysia californica
GGGGGAGAGAGGAGAATCACTGTGTGGAGGAAATCACTGTGTGGGGGAAATCACTGTGTGGGAGAAATCACTTGTGTCATTGGAAGTTATTTGCGTGGTCACTTGGGGGTCAAGAGAGTCCATGGTGCGGGGTGAGATAAGGCAGAGGGTGAGAGTCCCTGTACAATGAAGTGTCCAGCCAGCTATGTACGGAGGGAGCTTTCCCCCACCTCCCCGTTCTAGCCGTGGTCCAAGTCTTTGGTTCTGTGATCCAGGATGGCTCGCCACAAGCGACAGCGAAGGCCGCCTCTGAAATGAGGAGGAAAAAAAACAGAGACAGTTGAGATGGTTTTGTTTTTAGTAAGAGTTTTACGCAACACAATAAGGCCATATAAGTGCTGAAGATTAGAGGTGTTACAAGAGAGTAACAAACACAAAAAAGAACGAAGGGGAGATAAAGACAATAGATGTATGATAGGAAAGAAGGAGCAAACCACACCAGAGCACCCACCAACCACACCAGAGCACCCACCAACCACACCAGAGTTGAGACTGGCGGTTTCACGATTAAACCTCCAGGGACAACACAGCAGAGAAGGAAAATCTGCACATCACCAGCTGCTTTGTGCTGGCTTGCGCTAAATTCCAGTTTCTAACTTCTGGGGCATTCTGCCCTGTTTGTCACAGTTTCGATGAGCACCCTAGAAAAAATCAGGAGTGGGTGGCTCTACAGTGACTGGAGAGCTTCCATTGCAAATAGCCACCTCCTAAGAATTACATGGGTGTTCTGCCCTGGTCACGCCGGGGTGCATGGAAATGAGCGTGCTGATGAACTTGCTGGCAAAGCAACACCCACTGGCCGAATCATGCTCGACCCACCAATGGCGATCACCAGATGCAAGGAGAGCCTTCACAACCAAGAGGAGACAGACTCCCACACACTCAGCACGATAAAAGAAAAGTGTGTGCGGGGCACAGCGAAAAAAAGTTTGCTCCGAGGAGTGGTCAGGCGTGTCTCAAACCAGCTCCTCATGGAGACAATTAGCAGGAAGACCCTGAGGTGGACGCTGGAAAGGAGAGATGAGCAGCTATGGACATGTTCCGCCTGCTTTGATTCTAGCTCTGGATCCAAGTACTTCTGGGGGTTTTGGTCACAGCTGTCAGGCTGTTGAAAACCTTCCCTTTGGGCCCAAAACCACTACAATTAAAAGAATTTTGAAAAAGTAAGAACTTTCCGTGTGATCGCCATTTTCGAAAGACACCCATTATTATGATACTGTTTAACCCTTGAAGGCTGAAATAAAAACCACCAATTTATCAAAGCAAGGTTATTTCATACCAGTTTGAGAGTTTGGAAGATAATTTCAAAGTAAACGAGTCACTTATCAAATATCTACAATCTTGATTATGTACAGAAAGTGGCGGTTTAGCGGAGGAAATGGCAGTAGCGGAAAACTGAGGGGAAAAAAAGAATCAAAGAAAAACCATCCACTTTATTTTTCATTCACTTATGCTGGGCAATTCTATTTCATATTGTCATCTATGTCCTTCACCACACCGGCACATAGCAAAACACCAGTGCTCAGCATGTCTCCTCTCCCAGGGTATAAAATAGTGGCCACCCATCACTAATCTAATCATTATCACGACCAACATGAACATTTGAATTAAATAGAAATAATGAGAAATAAACACCACACATACATCTGACCACCAGATACATAACTATCATCATTGACCGAGACAGGTATGGTACGGGTACAACACTACTTTGAAACTACTATGAACAAGCAAAGCTGATAGGGTGAGTGGAAGTGGAGACGCTACCACGGTTACCCTTCAACGATCCACGAGCTAAAACTGCCATGGACTTGTAATTTGTGTTGTAGAAGACAATATGTGAGGCAGCGTGGTGGAATCAGGCTCTTGTCAATTTCGGGGATGTAGAGTTATTGGTATCATCTTAAAGCTTGTTCACTTTATTTGGATGAAAAAAATATCCATTTATCTTGAATGCAAGTCGAGATATTTGCAAAAGAAGGAGGTGGGGGACACCTGTTTTCAGAGGTAAAATTAGTGAGAAAATGGCTGCCAAAGATTAGTTATTTCCTTAGCTTAAGAGTCCGTGGTAACTGAAAATTTACATGTTTTGTGCCTTTAATCAACGTTCTTCAGAAACATCTACACAGCCAAAAAAACAAAATTTGATAAAAATTCACAAACCTGCGGAAAAATGCAAGTTTCTTCACTTTGATTATTTTGACGAGAGCCTGATTCCACCACGCTGCCTCACATATATGCTACAAAAAAGCCAATGACGAATACATATAACAAGCAGCCACAGGTGATATATATACATATATATATATAGCATGGGTAGCAAGGAGAGGTTTGAACATATATCTCACCGTATGTGAAGTTGTCGTATGTCTTCCCAGGTGACCAGTTCCAGAAGGTCGTTCAGAGTGTACTCTTCCTCACACACCTGTCATTGTACAAACAGACAGTTTCACTATGTGTCAAGGTGAACAAACAGACAGTTTCACTGTGTTTGAAGGTGAACATACAGAGTTTTATTATATTTACAGGTAAACAAAGGTTCATATATTTACAGGTAAACTAAGGTTCATATATTTACAGGTAAACTAAGGTTCATATATTCACAGGTAAACAAAAGGTTCATATATTCACAGGTAAATAAAGGTTCATATATTTACAGGTAAACTAAGGTTCATATATTTACAGATAAACCTAAGGTTCATATATTTTCAGGGAAACTAAGGTTCATATATTTACAGGTAAACTAAGGTTCCTATATTTACAGGTAAACTAAGGTTCATATATTTACAGGAAAACTAAGGTTCATATATTTACAGGTAAACAAACAGGAAATGTCAATATGTCTAAAGGTACAGGTATTTTTGTACAGCCAAGAAAGTTTCCCACTTAGACAATAAAGTACCACCTTATCGTAACTTATCTTAAACAAACAGTAAGTTAAACTATGTTTAAAGGTACTGGGAAACAAATTAAACATAGTTCGCTTTCTCTACAATAGAAATGTACCATAACTAAAATACACTGCAGCTCCAAAAAAAAGATATTTCTGAACAAGATATGTTGGGTCTTATTGTCTCCCTGCCATCAACCTATCTAAAAAAAATATAAAATTTTCATTTTCTTCAAGATTTCCAGGACCTTGACTTGCAATCCAAATCCCTTGAAAGTTGATCAAATCAGTTAGAGATCTAACTCACTGTTGCACAACAGTAACATAAAAATACAATTGGCGTGTTCGCTCCATCGCGACCTCAGTGCTTTCTTGTCCTATCTCAATTTTTTTTAACATTGAAAATGTGACTTCTTCGTAAGCTCACTCTTTGTTATGAACTGTTTTCACTGTTACTGAAATTGGAGATAGGACAAGGAAGCACCCAGGTCGTGTCATGGGTAGGAAGGGACACACAAGTCGACCTCAGAGACGAACAGTTTTGCTTTTGTACAGATCCCGCCTACCTTCTGGATGGATTCCTCGTCAAAGTTGAGCGATTTCATCCAGTCTATCAAGGCCTGGTCTCTCACCGCCTTCCCTGGGACTTCAATACTGCTGCTGCTTTGGTCTGAAACAGGGAACAACCGTACAGAGAAAGCTGTAAAATCTACTATAGTGGGAAAAAGTAAAATTTTATTCTGGTTTTAGTAAAGGTTTTGGGGCCAGCACAAGTCCAATTTGAACAGTACATAGGACACACAACAACATGAGACGTAATTTACTTTTTTGAAATCCATGACAGAGAGTTGTGCTCAAAGCAAGGCTACAAGATACATTTCACTAATCATATTCTAGATGGAGCAGCAGCCCCCAGATTCCCCCCCCCCCCAACCCCCGAAAAACGAAACCACACACATAAATTATTATTCTCATCCGTTTAGTTACCTAATGCGGGTGAGGTCTCTCGTGAAGTTCCAGCGCTTCCCTCACCAGTGAGAATTACTCTGAAAATAACAAACAAAACAAAACAAGTTCAAGAGTTTTAGTTTTAGTAAGCGTTTTACGGCACTTGCAACACAATAAGGTCATATAAGTGCTGAAGATTAGAAGTGCTACCAGAGAGTAACAAACACAAAAAAGGAGGGGAGATAAAGACGATAGATGTTTGATAGGAAAGAAGGAGCAAACCACACCAGAGTATCAGCCAACTGCCCATAAGTTCAAGAGAATATTTTGACAGGTTGACGAATGAGAAGAAGAAGAAGAAGACATGCTGACAACCCCCACCCCCTCAAATCTACGTTGCTCATTCTTCCATGGAGCCCTATTTTGTGCTTGCATTTAACCCTATCTGTACGCCCTGGGGTCAATTTGTACCCCCGGTGTTGTATTCTTCACATTTTAGAATACTTCTAGTGCGAAGATCTCTCTGAAACTTTCATTATTTTTCAAAAAATCACTTTGACAGACTGCTATACAAAGCGTACGGACCGGATTAACGAGTAAATTTCCTCTTTGGAAAGTGATGGCACAGAGTTCCCCACGTCGTATGAATACAATAATAAAACACACGTACGGATAGGGTTAAGATCCATCCCCCTCGAAAAGAACGAGCCACAATCTTTCAAAAATAGACACAGCATGCCCAGATAAACTTTCTCTTATACAGAATCCAGCCTGTTTTCAAGTGCATGTTTATTGAGCCCAAGACTCAAAGACTGTGTGACTACCATGACTGGAAAGGACTTTCTCTAATTTTTCACGACTCTGTACGAAGGAGAAAGGGAGAAGGAAACAGCTCTGAAGCAACACAGACGAACACAGTACCTGAGCTGTAACAAACAACACAGTACCTGAGCTGTAACAAACAACACAACATAGAGGACACAGTACCTGAGCTGTAACAAACAACACAACATAGAGGACACAGTACCTGAGCTGTAACAAACAACACAGTACCTGAGCTGTAACAAACAACACAACATAGAGGACACAGTACCTGAGCTGTAACAAACAACACAGTACCTGAGCTGTAACAAAAAACACAGTACCTGAGCTGTAACAAACAACACAATACAGAGGACACAGTACCTGAGCTGTAACAAGGACATCTTCTTCTCCTGTAGAGTTTGCTGGAGCAATAACTGGTATTGACGCTGTGCCTCCACCAATTCCTGCAAGACTCTGAGGGGGAGAGAGAAAGAATATGTTAATTATGAATGGCGTTCATATACTCTAAAGTATCAAATAAACCTTAAACCACGAGGAGATTGTCTTATAGATGTAACTCAATAGAATGACCAAACACAAAATGAGAATAGACATCTGCTTTCCTCTTGAAAAAAAAGAATGGTGATCTGAACATATAACCTCAAATTGTATGGATTGAATTATCTAATTTAACGTATTCATACAAGGTATCTGATCCCATACAATCGGCGGATTCCAAGTAGTGTCCTTTTAGAAATTTTGATTTATAATAATAATATTGCTCCATTTATTATTTTAATATTATTTCATTATTTTACTCAAATCAATTCTATTGTTAGTATTATTGTTTTTTATATTGATGTTATGACCGTGTTTCTTCTTCTTCTTCTTTTCATTATCAATATTTGTATTATGATAATCATTAGTATTATTTATTTATTTATTTATTCATTATTTATGTATTTATTTATTTATGTATTTATTTATTTATTATTTAATTGGTGTTTTTTTTCTTAATTATCATTAATACTGCCCTTAATCCATAAACGTGTTATCCATAAAAATAGACGGTAACATAAATGATGACACTATGGGGGGGGGGGGGTGATGAGAAGGGGTGGGGGGAGGGGGGGAGGCAATTACAGCGAATTATAGGCGATTTCTAGGTTGAGAACCATAGATATGGGGTACATAGAAGCGGAAGCAATAAATTGGCTAAAACAGCACCTGGACATGGATGGCTGGTGCCTCTATAAATAAATCATTGATGGTCAGGTCAGGTATCAAATAAGCGTGTGTCAATGGCTTAGAATACTGAATAAACTTACTGTACTTTACTTTGTACTTTGTTAACCCTATCCGTACGTCTGGGGTCATTTTGTGCCCCAGGGGTCGTATTCTTCAAATTTTAGAATACTTCTAGTGCAAAGATCTCTTTGAAACTTTCAGCATTTCTCAAAAAATCATTTTGATAGACTGCTATGCAAAGCGTACGGGTGGATTAATGAGTAGATTTCCTCTTTGGAAAGTGGTGGCACAGAGTTCCTCACGTCGTATGGATACGATAGTAAAACACGATGTACGGTTAGGGTTAAACATTTTCAGTTGGTAGGAAATTTTGAAAGTGGTAACAAAAGCAGAAGACAGAACATAGCTAGAGAGCGGGAAAGGAGACAATTTTAGAGAAGAAAATTTTTCGGTCGCTACCCGGATTCGAACCTGGGACCTTTGAATGAGAGGCGAACTCCTTAACCTCTAGGCCAAGAGAGCCCCCTTACTTTACTTTACTTTGTACATTTGTTACAAAAAGATACGCCTGTAGCTTACTTCACTTTACTTTGTACTTTGTTACAAAAAGATATGTGAGACGTGCTGACAAAATGAGTTACTTCTCGCAATCCGCAAATTGTAATGGAGATATTGGTCAAAAATCGACATTAGGGTCAAGTTGATATAATATTTTCTATTGATGCCATATTCTTTGTATACCCTGTCTTTTATTATTTCATACTTATAAATAGCAAAAACTTCACCTACAAGAGTGATGTATCTATTTCCATCTGGCTCGATGAATCCGAGAAGTAACTCATTTTGTCAGCACTCTTCACATATGCCTGTAGCTTACTTTACTTTACTTTGTTCCAAAAAGATACGCCTGTAGCTTACTTCACTTTACTTTGTACTTTGTTACAAAAAGATACACCTGTAGCTTACTTTATTTTACTTAATGTTACAAACAGACACGACAGTGACTTACTTGAGGTTTTCGTCCTGCAGCTGCGAGACCTGTGCCACCATGTCGGCGCTGGCCTGCTTGTAGTAG
Organism: Aplysia californica; assembly: GCF_000002075.1. Lineage (NCBI taxonomy): Eukaryota > Metazoa > Mollusca > Gastropoda > Aplysiida > Aplysiidae > Aplysia > Aplysia californica. Next base: position 144,618 of record NW_004797593.1, read on the forward strand.
CTGTGAGCCTTGCCCGAGTTGGCCGAGGACACGCCCGACGTGGCCACTTCCTCTTCCCCTCGAGTGTCCTCCCCGCGGAGGTTCGCACCCAGCTCTGTGCACAGACACAAGGGGGTCAGACGGTTTAGTTTGAGTAAGAATTTTACGACACTGGCAACACAATAAGGTCATATAAGTGCCGAAGATTAGAGGTGTCACAAGAGAGTAACAAACACAAAATAGAAGGAGGAGAGATAAGGACGACGGATGTTTGAAAGGAAAGAAGGAGCAAATCGCACCAGAGCACCCGCCAACCACTCACGTAAGAATTTTAACACTGGCAACACAATTAGGTCATAAAAGTGGAGAAGATTAGAGACGTAACTACACAGTAATATACAAATAAAAGAAGGAGAAGAGATAAGGGTGGTAGATGTTTGATAGGAAAGAAGAGCAAACCACACCCAAGCAACCTGACTGCTGTAAGGCAGACAAGAGGATCGCTCATTTGTTTAAAAAGCAGAGTTTTAAAAGTTTTAGTAGAAGTTTTACGGCGCTCGCAACTGCATAAGGTCAAATGAGCACCAGAAGATTAGAGGTGTTACAAGAGAGTAACAAACATAAAAAAGGAGGGGAGATAAGGACGATAGATGTTTGATAGGAAAGAAGAAGCAAACCACACCAGAGCACCCGCCAACCACCCACAAAAGCAGAGTAGGTAGGGAGAGTCTTGATTGATTTGCAGACAAAAAAAGTTTCATTTAAAATGTTTAAAATTTGGTTTCTTGAATCGACTCGTCGTTTTGCCACGTAGGCTTCCTCAGGAGCAACTGAGATTGTTCATTTGTCTGTCTATGTCAAAGAAAAGCCTATTGACGGTATCGGACATAACTTTTAAAAAAAAGTTATGCATCAATACTTGAAGAATTTTTAGAGCACAGCGACACAATAATATCCACTGAAGGCTTGGCAAAAGCAAAGTAAAAGAAAAAAATAAATATATGGACAGTAAAGATATAGGATCTTATTCTGCTGGGGACATCCTTCAACGACACACAAAATGGGAAAACTATTGGGAAATTGAGAGGACCCTCCAAGGATAAGGCATAACGCTTTGAAAACAAGACAGAAGCCCATGATCTGCGCACATCCACAAGTGGATATACAGTTTTTATAGGCTCAAAATGTGTCAAACTCCTGTCTGCCAGAATTGGTCACACTGCCTTCGTACACAGACGTGGCAGAATGTGGCTCCCCTTGAGAGAAAGCTCTATGGCAGTCTCTCAGAGTATAAGCGAACTGCACAGTTTGTACGCAACATGGGACTGACTGTCTCGCTGCTGTCATCGAGAATGAGGAAGAAGAAGAAGCAGGTCACACTAGTTATGGCAAAAGCCACAAGTCCTCTTAACCCTTTTGTCTTCTATTTTGCTTACAAAATATTCTCCAGTGCAGATACACTGGTCGTCGTCAAACATTGACTGACAACCTATTATTATCAACATTATCATTATGATTATTATAAAGATTACCTGGAGAGAGTATGGTGATGGCCACTTGCACGGCTCCCCTCAGTAAGTTGTCCAGGGCAAACATCCAGTGTGGTTTGATGCTGTGGGCCCGTAGGTTCATGCTTACCTGGTAGAGAGACACACACAGGGGGGTATAATATTGTGGTCAAACGTAGGGATAAGGGGGACATAGACACACACAGGGGGGTATAATATTGTGGTCAAACGTAGGGACAAGGGGACATAGACACACACAGGGGGGTATAATATTGTGGTCAAATGATACGTCCTAGACACACACAAGGAAGTATACAGTCAAACGTAGTGGTAAGCGAAGGAGACGGAGATGGAAAGGAAGGGAGAGGGTTTGGATGGGAGGAAGGGAGAGGGCTAAGATAAGAGGGGAAGGCTTTGGACGGAAGGAAGGGGAGGGTTCAGACCAGCCTTCAGTTTTGAGGATCACAAAATAATGTAAAATCTTGAATACTATACACTTCAAAAGAAACAATTTAGATTTCGAAGGAGGCGGGTTATTAAAAAAAACAAACCCACAGCACATGCTATTCAAATAGCATAAATTTTGTCACATCAGAATTTGAAAGTCAATGAAGTTTTGTTTCCCCCCCCAAAAGACACAGCACAAGGTAAAGATTACACGGGTCGGCCGTGAACAACACAACAAACAACACAACATGCAGCACGACACGCAACACAACACTCACCGCGTCCTGAAAGACGTAGAGGGCCAGCTGTATCTCCATCAGAGCAGACGCGTCAAACTGGACGTATTCCCGCAGGTTGTCTGCAACACCAGAGAGAGAGAGAGAGAAATAGAAAGAGAGCATAGAAACAACGGAATGCTTAAGGCTGTTTTAAAAAAAAAGTAATATCCCTAGAGCTGAGATGTTCCAACTCCTAGACTGGGGACCAAAGTTGTTCTATTTTTATCAACTGACTTCTAGAGGCCCTCATGAAAAGTTCTGAGACATATATAATATATAGAGAGAGGTTTATAAAAAAACAGGTGTTTTAGTTTTTTTAATGTTTAGTTTTAGTAGTTTCACTGCCCTGCAACACAATTAGGTCACACACGTGCCTTAGACAAGAGGCGTTAATAGAGAGAAACTTATTACAAAGAAAAGAAGCAGAGACAATGATGATAGATGTTTGACAGGAAAAAAGTGACAAATCATATCAGAGCACTCGCTGCAAATCACTTATAACCCCCCCCCCCCCTTTTTCCTCCAAAGTGTGGGGTAACCACAGTTTCTCCACTATGTGGGGTAACCATAGTTTCTCCATTACCTTTTACACAAAAGTATAGATTGTGAAGCGCATAGAGCTTGCTGTTGAGCGGGGATAGTTGCGCTATACAAATGCTGTCTATCATTATTATGCTGCCCTATCAGAGCTCTCTTTACACAATCATTTAGTGTGGACCTAAAGTCCTATATAGTGAAGGATGAAAAATGTAAAATTTTACAGTTCCATTGACCCAATTTAGATCATTTAGGAGGCAGGATGCTTAAACCCCACCAGTCAGGGTCAACCAGCAACAAGATCTCAGTGCTTTCTTGTCCTATCTCCATTTTTCTAAACCCTATCCGCACGTCGAGTTTTACTATCGTATCCATACGACGTAGGAAACTCTGTGCCACCACTTTCAAAGAGGAAATTTACTTGACAATCCGATCCGTACGCTTTGCATAGCAATCTGTCAAAATGATTTTTTGAGAAACACTGAAAGTTTCAAAGAGATCTTCGTACTAGAATTATTCTAAAATGTGAAGAATACAACCCCGGGGGTACAAAATGACCTCAGGGCGTATGGATAGGGTTAACATTGAGAATGTGACTTCTTCTTAAGCTCCCTCTTCGTTAAGAACTGTTTTCACAGTTATTAAAAATGGAGATAGGACATACAATGTCCTAGAAGAAACGTGGAAATGCTCCATAAGAATTCTCCCCACACAAGAATTGAACTCAGATCTGCATGCAACGGCAAAAAGCCTAACTGCTTCACCACAGGCAGGTTGGTTTCGAAAGTCCCACTTCCGAAAGGGAAATACTGGGAATTGTGTCAGTGAGGCAGAAAAACAATTAATAAAAAACGAACAAAGACTCCATTTTCTTTTTTAAAACAGTGAAAACAGTTCATTCCCCAAAATTTGGTTAACAGACTTCCGGGGTCCATTGAGTTTGAGCTCACTTTTTTATTTTTAAAAGATAGGTCGAAATCCTAACATAGATCTCCAGTTCATATAGGTTTGTACTTGTGCGCCAAATTTCAGGCTGTTGTTTCAATATTTACTATGAAATTTTTCTGCATTAAGAAACTGGTTTGAAAATCCAAGATGGCCGCCACAGAGACCCATATTTCAGAAAAAATCAACAAATTCACGCTTAGTACCTACTATTAACCTATGAACTTTGTGCACAATTACATGAAAGTGAAAAAAGTCATTCGTTTAGAAAAATTTTCCCGGAGTGTACGTCTTCCCTTAAAAGCCACCTTGATCAAAATCCAAGTATCTTTGTTATAGTAAGCATTTTACGGCACTTGCAACACAATTAGGTCATATAAGTGCCGAAGATTAGAGGAGTCACAAGAGAGTAACAAACACAAAAAAGAAGGAGAAGAGGTAAGGATGATAGACGTTTGATAGGAAAGAAAGGAGCAAACCACACCAGAGCACCAGTCAACCACCCACTCCAAGTATCTACACGACGTCCACCTTCCACCCACCCACCATCAGGAAGGTTGGTGAAATACTGTTCAGTGTACGACAGTGTTAATGAAAGACATAACAGTTACAGGAGTGCAAAACTGAATGTTAAAAACAACAGCAGGGATCATGCAGCTTAGCATTTTGTTTTGGTTGCATTAACAGAAAAATAGGACTGGACAGAACAACGAACGTTATGGGACAGGAAAAGGGGTGGAGAGGGGGAGAGGGAAGAATTATTATGTTGAAATGAGTCAACTGCCCCTCTACTCAGTGATGGCTACATTTTCCCAGGAATTGAGTAGGACAATACAGACAGAGAAAAGAAGTAGAAGGAGCAGATCACACTACAGACCGCGCACCAACTACTGCTACTGTTTTCCACACTACGTCCACCTGCAAGTGCTGCGGAGCGAAAAAGCTAAATAGTCGGTGAAAGAGAAGCCTGTCGAGACAGACGAGAACAAACACATACAGGTGACGACTTGCATAGCTATGACATGATAATGCAACCAATAGCAGAGTACGAAGCATCCGGGTAGCAGTAGTGACAAATAGACGGTGACACGCAACTAAATACTTTTTACTTTTGCTATGACAGTCTAAATTGTCCAAGACGGCCTACCATTGTTGAGGAAAAAAGTTGTTGTCTTAGACAAGTAGGTGTCTTGGACAGTGTCGTTCGAATATGTGAGGCAGAGTGGTGAAACCACGCACTTGTCAAAATTATGAAATTGAAGAAACTGGAATTTTTTCCGCAGGTTTGTGGATTTTTATTTAATTTTCATTTTTTGGCTCAACACCTTTCATGCCCACTAAAGAATATATTTCTGTGTGTTTTTTTCTGAAAAATGTTGATTAAAGGCACAAAAAAAGTAAATTTTCAGTTTCCACCGACTCTCAAGCTAAGGAAATAACTAATCTTTGGCAGCCATTTTCTCACTAATTTTAGCTTTGAAACCAGGTGACCCCCACCTACTTCTCTCACAAACATCTCGACTTGTATTCAAGATAAATCGAATTTTTTTTCATAAAAAGCAAGACAAATGAACAAACTTTAGGATGATACCAATAACTCCACATGCCCAAAAATTGATGAGAGCCTGATTCCACTGGGTTGTGACATTTATTGAAAAAAAAAAATGCAAGGGGGAAAAGTGGGAAGCTGTCATTTGTACAGGTGACTGTCTTGGACAGGTGGCTGATAGACAGGTTAACTGAAGTTTCCCATGAGCCCCGTCACATATTTTAAAGTCTACCGAATCATTTTACTTGACCGTCGAGACAAAAATGCTGGATAGAGCTGTGAAGGGAGTTTATGTGTTTGTCTGTCATGCATGTCATAATTTTCACCTCGCAAAACCCTACTCTAAGACCCATCTACAACTCAAGACTCTCTCACTGAAAGTGTTTTACAAATGAAACATAGGGAATGGCTACTGAAATTTGGAGGTAGGGATACCTCAAAGGGGCAGGTTATAAAATCAAAACAAAATTTCAGTGTAAAAAAAATCAGTCCGTGAAAATACCCCAGGCAAATCACGCCTAGCATATTCTTATATTCTTATACATCATAAAAAAAACAACCAATATCTATCGCAAAAAAGATTCTAAGCAGCACTTTCCAGATAGAAGTCCAGCAATTTTGAACCTTGAGAAGCAGTCCTAAAAAAGACGAAGCATATAAATATATACATCACTCTCCTTAATCTTCTGCCTACATTTTTTTTAGTTGCGTGTTCCGAATAAAGAAGATAAACAAACCATGATTTCCGATATCTGCTCCACACCTCCCACCTAGACAGAGAGAGAGAAAGAGAGAGAGAAAGATCGGTGTTTACTTGTGACAGTCCAGACAGGACCGCTGTGTCTGGGCACATGGCCCGGACGTTCAGGGGGTCAGATAGTGCATCATGAACTTGAACACATAAAAAAACAACCTTTCCTGCTACCTGCAGGTGAAACAAAACTAAACGCCTTCAATCTCCTTTAGATGATTTGGCCTTCAGTGAAGTAAAGTTGTTCCCGCATTCGATCCGGACATTGGAGATTGCCCTGTTAATGTTAGTGAGACAACTTCCTGGGCCTTTGGCATATTGCGGTAGGGAGGCCAGTTCCTTTCCACGCCGCCTTTACTTCTCTAACTCAAAGTCAGGTACCCACTACTGCTGGGTGGGCAAGAAGGGGCGAAAAAATCTGTGTACGAACCGAGGCTCGAACATGGACTTTCCACTTGGCCTTCAGTGCACATCATAATTTTTCCACAGCAAAAACAGGTAGTTAAGTATAGCTCAGACCCACACGCTGAACATATTTTAATAGTGCATGACTAAAGAGAATAAAATGAATTAGTGGAGAGGGTTAATTGTCATGAAAAGTCAACATATCAATTCACACATCAGCTGAAACTAGGAAGATTAAACTACTCAAAATCAAGCAAATTCTTAGAGCACACAGCAGACACACAAATAAAAAAATAAAAAAACTTGTCTAAGACAGACAACCGCCCATTATAGAGGAGAGAAGCGGTCATCGTAGACAGGTGGTCACCTTAGACATGTGGTCACCTTAGACAGTGTCATTATAATATTGAGGAAAAATCCCCAGAAGGCTATGGGAAGTTTTTTAAATAATTTTTTTTATAGTAGAGGGTTATACGGCGCTCGCACCTGCATAAGGTCATATGAGTGCCAAGGGGTGGGTGTCAACAGAGAAGTCTTTAAAGGGAATCAGACTTAAGACTGCTCACCTCTCTAGCTTCAACAGCACGAGGTCTGCTTCGACTATCAAGGCACCCCAAAATAGCAGGTCACAAGGGAGTGACAAACATACAAAGAAGTAGAGGAAAATGACAAAAGTAAGGATCAGGAAAGAAAAAGCAGCAGTTCCCTGTTGTAGATCAGGCACAGTTATGAGCGTGACATGAATCAGCCCATTTACAATTCTACTGTGCTTGAACGAGAAATGTCCCCCCTTTGGGAATGGCCTAAAGACACTTCAGTCAGTGGCACTGCCCCGCGGGGTAATGGGAGAAGTGAAAAGTGGTCATTTGTACAGATGAAGAGTAGGAAGGCCATAAGCCATAGATAAAACTAGCTGGGCCCCCTTTCAATGAAAGGAATGATCGGTGCTTTTATACATGTATCAACTAAAAGTCATTGGCCTACTATATTTATACTCTACTGGAATGGGGCAATAAATCTTGAGAGATGCAAAAATTTCCAAGGTCTAGATCTATACTCTAAAAAACAAAATGCGCCTCGCGAAATATCACTTCCGGATTTTCTAAAATTAGAGAGACAGAAGCGTCGGCCTACAAAAGCGATCGGCGAAATAAAGAAAATTAGCTTTTTGCAGCAAAACTGTCTCAAAACTGAACAAACCAAGGGCGTCATGATCTGGAGAATATTTTTAAGAATCTTTTGTCGAAAACCGCATGTCGATCGATGCAGCCAATAAAAAGCCTTTTGAATAGCAAAATTCGGCCACCACAAATAGATAATAGAAGACAAAAAGACAGCCGCTTCTTATGTGTTTCATCCAAGCTATGTAATAAAACAGTTCAAAACACATTCGAACCTTTTCTTAAATCTTGGGAAAGTGTTTGAGTTGGAGTAAACAGAAGCCCATCAATAGCAAAATAATGGTCGTATATAGTTCAGAGAAGCAAGACAGATAGACAGAAGCAACAGAAAGGACCTCAGAGTAGCACCCTCTAATCACCCGCTGGAAAACTGTTGACTTGGCCCCCGCGGATAAATCTAACCCCGGAGGGAGAGAAGAGGCAATAAAGTTATACCCCCCCCCCCCCCCCCCGGAGAGAGGAGGTGATAGTATCATATCCCCAGAGAGTTTTAGTTTCAGTAAAAGTTTTACAGCCCTTGCAGCACAATAAGGTCATACAAGTGCCGAAGAATAGATGAGTTACAAGAGAGTAACATACACAAAAAAGAAGGAGGAGAGATAAGGACGATAGAAGTTTGATAGGAAATAAGGAGCAGACCACACCAGAGCACCCGCCAACTGCCCACTATCCCTGGAGAAAGGAGGCGATAATATGATACCCCAAAAGCGGAGGCAGTTTTGGTTTACCTATTGCTTCTTTGATGGACATGGTGGACTGGTCCAGGATGTAAGACTTGATCCCCACCAGCAGACACATCAGGTGTTCCTGGCAGGGGAAACGCACGACATGCTTTTATATATATGTAAATACTTCATTTTGAGTCAAGTGAGAGTACAGAAAAAACACGACACTCTCTTATACATATGTAAATACTTCATTTGAGTCAAGTGAGAGTACAGAAAAAACACGACACTCTCTTATACATATGTAAATACTTCATTTGAGTCAAGTGAGAGTACAGAAAAAACACGACACTCTCTTATACATATGTAAATACTTCATTTGAGTCAAGTGAGAGTACAGAAAAAACACGACACTCTCTTATACATATGTAAATACTTCATTTGAGTCAAGTGAGAGTTAAAAAAAAAGCATATTGTTTCAGTTTTAGTAAGAGTTTTAAGGCACTTGCAACACAATAAGGTCATATAAGTGCTGAAGATTAGAGGCGTTACAATACAGTAACAAACAAAAAACAAAAAGGAGGAGAAATATGGACGATAGATATTTGATGGGAAAGAAAAAGCAAACCACACTATAGCATTCCTAAACCATTCACTATTGTCTGTTTGGGGTGGTATCAAAGAATGAGTGCAGGCAAGCATAAGCAACCGTGCTTATGTGCACATATGTGAGCGTCTCTCTCTCTCTGTGTTCTCTCTGTGTGTGTGTGTGTGTGTGTGTGTGTTTACATGCGCGAGTGGTGGGTATGTCGGTATGGGATAGAAAAAGAGGGATACAGCTGATAGAGTAACCCTCTTCCACAAGCAGAGAGAGAGAGAGAGAGAGAGAGACTGAGAGAAAGACAGAGAGAGACAGCGAGAGACAGACAGACACACAGAGACACAGATACAAGAGAGAAAAAGATAGAGAGAGAGAGAGAGAGACAGACAGAGAAAGAGAGACAGAGACAGAAACAGAGACTGACAGACAGACAGAGACAGATACACACAGACAACGACATACCGCTGTGAGCTTTGGGCTGGAGATGGTGGCGTCTCGGTGCAGCATGTCCAGCCAGTTGGCGCAGATCTGAGGACATACATTGTAGTTGTCTTTTCAGTAAATGTTTTACAGCACTCGCAACACAATAAGGTCATATTAGTGCCAAAGACGAGGAGAGTTACAAGAGAGTTTTTAAAATTTATTTTTTAAAAATTTAGTAATAGTGTTACGGCACTTCCAACACAATAAGGTCATATTAGTGCAGAAGATTAGAGGTGTTACAAGAGAGTAACAAACACGAAAAAGAAGGAGGGGAGTTAAGGACGATAGATGTTTTTAGTTTCGTAAGTGTTTTACGGCATTTGCAACACAATAAGGTCATATAAATCAGTGCCAAAGACAAGAAGAGTTACAAGAGTTTTTTGTTTAAAAAAAAATATTTTAGCAAGTCTTTCGGAACTTGCAACACAGTAAGGTCATATAAGTGCCGAAGATTAGAGGTGTTACAAGAGAGTAACAAACATAAAAAAGAAGGAGGAGAGATAAAGACGATAGTAGTTTGATAAGAAAGAAAGAGCAGATGACACCAAAGCACCCACTAACCACCCACAACAAATATTGTAACTGCCATGTAATTATAGTACCACAAAAAAAGAGAGTAGAAGAGGGCAGACGAAACAAGGTCACCCACCAACCACCCTCAAAAGAACAACAAAATGGCCAAATGTCACTCACAATGGCATGCTGACAACTGTAATGTTAAAATGTCTCACATTATCTAGTACCTTTCTTCAAACACAAATTAAAGTAAAAAAACCTGGAATATTACTCCACTTGTTTTAGTTTAGTTTTAGTAGAGGTTTTACTGCACTCTCAACTGCATAAGGTCATATGAGCGCCAAGGGGTGGGTGTCAACAGAGAAGTCCTTACAGGGAATCAGGCTTACGCTGCTCACCTCTCTAGCTTCAACAGCACAAAGTCTGCTTCAACTATCAAGGCACCCTGGAAATAGCGGGTCACAAGAGAGTGACAAACATACAAAAGAAATAGAGGAAAAATTACAATAGAAAGGATGAGGAAAGAAAAAGCAGCAGTTCCCTGTTGCAATTCAGGCACAGTTAAGAGCTTGACATTGATGAATCAGCCCATTTACAATTACAATTCTACTGTGCATAAGAACTCAAAATGTTAATATCCCCCCTTTGGGAATGGCCTAAAGACACTTCGGTCATTAGCACTGCCTGCCGCAGGGGGTATTACTCCACTTGATAAGACAAATAAGATAAGAAACTTAGAACTATTTTTAGTAACACCCCAACGCACCTTGTCGGAGTCCTGGTCCAGAATGTGCACAAGCGTCTGCCGTCGCTCCGAGTCCTTGCGGAGCATGTAGAAGCCGCCCTCCTTGGAGAAAGAGCTCTCGTGGGACTCGATGTCTGGAGACAGGAGGTAGGTCTGTACAGGGCTGGTGTCTGTGGACATGTTAGACTCCGAGCTGCAACACAAAGAGAGAGAGGCAGCTTTTAGTTTTGGTAAGTTAAGTGTTTTGCAGCACTTGCAACACAATAAGATCATATAAGTGCCGAAGATTAGAGGTGTTACAAGAGAGTTTTTGTTTAGTTTTAGTAGAGGTTTTACGGCACTTGCAACACAATACGGTCATATAAGTGCCGAAGAATAGATGTGCTACCAGAGAGTAACAAACACAAAAAAGGAGGGGAGATAAAGACGACAGATGTTTGATAGGAAAGAAGGAGCAAACCACACCAGAGCATCCATCAACCGCCTACAAACACAGAGGGAGAGAGAACACATCACACAACACTTAGATCTAGAGATGGTCGTGGCCTGGGGGGGGGGGGCTGCTCAGACAGCAACATGTGTAAGCATCCCCACAGATATGCTAGACACATGCACGAACACAGATGTGAGCACATGGACCACATACACATGAATCACACACTCAAACACACACAGACTCACACACACACACACACACACATGCACGCAAACACACACATGGAAGTAGGTATACAGTCTACACACACACACACATGCACACACACACACATAAATATACTTTTTTTTATACCTTTATCAGAACTAAATGCCTCAAATAAAGCAACTCTAGCTGGCGCAATAATTACGTAAACGCGCACACCTACACAAAAAAACCACACACACATACACATGTACATGGATTTGCACTTTAGAATAAATAAATGATAAGAACAATACTGACTTAACACACACAAACTCTCTCTTTCTCTCTCTCTCTCTCTCTCTCTCTCTCTCTCTCTCTCTCTCTCTCTCTCTTTCATACTTTAAACAAGCACACACTCACACATGCAAATAAAGACACACAAGAGGATTTATTCAACGACTCACGCCAGAATTCTGAAGAAATAATATAAAAATAAGACACTCATTTACTAAACTAGTGAAGAGGTGGCCTAGTTTCAATAATTGGTAAAATAACTTAATCAATGACCTTTAACAATGAGTTACTTTAACAATGAGTTACTTTATAACTGAGTTACATGAGAGTAAAAACAAATCATGGAAAAGATAGAGGCCCAAAAACAAACAGAAAAGAAAAGTAATGTGAAACTATACCTGGGCCAGGAAATATTGGCTTATAGAAAGAAACAGTAACATGGCATTAAATCAGGGTCGAGACAAACAAAACAACAAACAAAACAACAAACAAGTTTGCAGGAAGGCATAATAAAATGAGCCAAAAATAATCTGAGTGACGAGTCAGGAAATATTCGAAGGTGGAAAAGAACAGCAATAATGATATTGAATCTGAGTCAAGAAATATTCAAAGACGGAAAAGAAACAGAAATAAAGACACTAAATGTGGGTCAAGAAATATAATAAGATGGAAAGGAACATGCATTTCTTTCACTGGAGATCAGAATTATTATCTTATCTAAATATAATACAAATCTGGGTCAAGAAATACCAGAAGAACAATTATATACAAAATATGGATCAAGAAATAAGAGAGAACAGAAAGGAAGATTCACCTCATACAAATTACAGCATTATCATATAAATTATGCGCCAAGAAATATGAGAAAGCAGAAAGAAAGATTCACCTCAATCAAATTATAGTAGGCATCATACAAATCATGCGCCAAGAAATATAAGAGAGATATAAACAAAAGTAATATCTTTTTTTTTTAATGCGCAGAGAAATATATAATGGTAGAAAAGAACATAATATGAGAAGTTAGAAATGTAAATTCAAATTATTAATAAAATATGGACCGAGAAATATGAAAAGAACAGAAAAGAATAGTAATGTCATACAAGATATGCAGCTAGAACTTAGAAATATGAGACGTTTAATTCATAAGGAAGATATATTTCATAGATATTACGCTAAGAAAAATGAGAAGTTAAAAAGGAAGAGTGCTATATATATTACTGGAGTACATAGTTTTTCTATCGGAAAGAGAACATTTCTACCAAGAGTAGTGTTTCCGCCAAAGCACTCATCACTCACACAACAAATGCGAGCACACGAAGGATCGCACATCTACAAAAACACGCGTTGTAATATCACATATTATATTATGTGTACAATTCTTCATGGCTACAATCCTTCAGGTGTGTGAGCTGCATGTTGGAGAGAAACACTGAACAGCGGTGCATTCATCATTCAGATACAACAGAACACTATGCAGACAAAAACACAAAAGCTTAAGACAAAACAAAGTCCCAAAACAAAACAAAACAAACAACAACAAACAAAACAAAAGTGAGTACATAAAAAGGTGATATAATACAAACAAATCAAAGGTTGTGCGTGTGTGTGTGTGTGTGGGGGGGGTGAATATGTGTGTGTTTGTGTGTGCGTGTGTGAGTGAGTGTGTGTGCGAGTAAGTGAGTGTGTGCCCATGTGTGTGTTTATGTGGGTGTGACAGAGAGAGACCTAGGGAGGGAGGGAGGGAGGGAGGGA
>NW_004797593.1:158278-160313 GCF_000002075.1 Aplysia californica
GGGGGGAGATAGACACAGACAGAAGCAACAGGAGAATACTTAATGAATTGAGGTATACAGGTGGCACCCACAAGACAAAAATCATACCTTGACACGTTATATCAATATGACAGGGTGCAGGATAGCCCTCTCCCTCCCACCAAAACAAAACAAAACAACAGGTAAAAACATGAAAAACTGAACAACAACAAAACCCAACAGTACAGGGTATCTTAAGAAAGGACCAATTTAAAGGGCAAACACTAGGTCATATTTGCACCAATTTTAACCAAACCTCGAACAAATAAAATTCAACCAATTGTGCGCAAATTTTTTATGTAAAGAAAATCAATCAACATGTTCTAGAAATATCCAATGAACAAAAAAATTCCACCGAAATTGGGTAAAACCGCAAAACTTTACTTCTTAAAAGCATTCAGCTACCAGAGGGCGGAATCGGCCCTGGCTAGTTTCAGGAGGATTAAGACGGTGAAGAGAATCTTTGGTGAAACCACGATCGTCCGTCATATCAGGCACGATCGTCCGTCACATCAGGCGAATACCTCCTCACGCAGACAAAGCTTAGGGGAGATACTATGGGGAGGATCAAAAGTGTAGTACTAGTATCTGTTCCCAACTTTTCCTCGGCCTTGTGCCCACTGGTTTTAGTTTTACTAAGTGTTTTACGGCACTTGCAACACAATAAGGTCATGTATGCGCCGAAGATTACAGGTGTTACAAGAGAGTAACAAACACAAAAAAAAGGAGAGACCAGGACGATAGATGTTTGATAGGAAAGAGGGGGAAGAGATAAGGATGATAGATGTTTGATAGGAAAGAATAAGAAGCAAACCACACCAGAGCACTCGCCATTCGCCAACCACCCACTGCCCACTGGTTAGCGGGGCAGATACTGCTGAAGCTGATGAGGCACGGGAAAATCTGTGTCTCAATTATCTCTAGTGGATGGATTTTACTGTCCTCAATTTTAAAGGAAAAAATATGGGGTGGATCAAAGAGTAGTGTCTGTTCGCGGCGTTTCCTCGGCCGGCCCTGTGCCCACTGGTAAATGGGCCGGACACTGCAGAAGCTGGCGAGGGACAGAGCAATCTGTACCTCAATTCTATTTTTTTTTCTACCGTCCCCAATTTTAAAAACAAATAACTTCAAAATATGTCGAGGAGGAGAAGTTGTTGTCTTGTTAAAGAAGCGAGACTCCATCAGGATGGGGGCACACGCCCCACACATTCACCAGCGTTGCATCCCTCTAGTTGAATTCCATTTATTTGAAAGTTTTGATGAAATTGGTCCAAAGATAACCGAGTTATTGCCTCACAAACTCACTAGTGTTACGTCCCTCTAGTTAAATTTCATTTGTTCGGAAGTTTCGTTGAAATTGGTCCAAAGGCAACCAAGTTATTGCCCTAAAGGTGAGTCCACTATTGCCCTAAAGGTGAGTCCACTATTGCCCTAAAGGTGAGTCCACTTTCTTTTCAGACACCCGGTAGGACAAAGAAACAACGATGAATTTTTAAAAAAATGTGCACACAGACAGGCATACATTGCTGGACTGTGGTCAGCAGCAGACACATCAGTGGCGTCACAACAGGGACCATAGGTAGACAACAGGAGGCACGCGACAGTTAGATTGAATGACCAGTATCATAGTGCTTTTAGTTTTTTAAAGAGTTTTAAGGCGCTTTGCTGCAGAATAAGGAAATAAAAGTGCCGAAAGTTAGAGGAGTTACAAGACAGTAACGAACACATAATAGAAGGAGGAGAGATAAAGACGCGAGTTGTTTGATAGGAATGAAGGAGCAAACCACATCAGAACACCCGCCAACCACCTGCTCATATAGTGCTTTGTGTATGTAGAAAAACTCTTCGCTTTGAAATCAAATAAAATACACTATACTGTCATGTCCTACCAGTTTTGTACCACACTGAACAAGGTTTATCTCTCAGCTTGTTAGTCTGAGCTGTAGAAGTTAGAAGAAGCACATCGGGCATGATAACGACCATCTGGTGCTGGGGAGAGGGGAGAGGAGAGGGGAGA
>NW_004797593.1:161362-163369 GCF_000002075.1 Aplysia californica
TCATAAATAAGATAAATAAATAAATGTGTACCATAACGAGACAGAAACAAGATAGGAGACCAAGTCATAAATAAGATAAATAAATAAATGTGTACCATAACGAGACAGAAACAAGATAGGAGACCAAGTCATAAATAAGATAAATAAATAAATGTGTACCATAACGAGACAGAAAAATAGGACAGATGACCAAGTCATAAATAAAATAAATAAATAAATGTTTACCATAATGAGACATAAACATAAGACAGATGACCAAGTCATAAATAAGATAAATAAATAAATGTCTACCATAATGAGACATAAACATAAGACAGATGACCAAGTAATAAATAAGATAAATAAATAAATGTTTACCACGATGAGACAGAAACATAATAAGACTGATGGCCAAGTCATAAGATAGGATAAATAAATGTTTACTACAGTGAGACAGAAGTCAACTGAAGCACATGACATTGCATCAAGTACTTTTAAAATACTACACAACTCGTTATTTAGCTGCCTGGAGTTTGATGACTTGGAAGACACCGTCGTAATATTAGAGCCAGAACTCCTATTTTTTTCTATCTGTATTGTTAAGCTTCTGAAGACACATAATAATTTGAAAACACCTCAAAATGTAATGTTACGTGGTGTAACTCACAATAACAGCACCCCCCCCCCAAAAAAAAACAACAAAAAACACACACACACACAAAACCCACAAAAAAAAAACCCAAAACAAACAAACCTTATCCACTAGAGTCGATTCATTATTGCAAAGACAACAGCGAGTATTTTAAAAATAGACGTATTAGATGATAATAATAATAATAATGATAATAAACAAAATAAAATTAATAATCATTGTTATATTAGACATGCTTCTAATTAATAAGCTAGTAGGCCTACATGGAGAGGCCTACATTTCTCACATGCTCAACAAAGCACCACACAGACAGAGAAGAGAGTCAGTCAAAGTCAGAACCTGTAAAGCATTAATTTACCGCCGACAAATAGTAAGCTTAGTACAAGACAAACAACGAACGAGCCAAGGAAAGCAAATCATTCATCATTAGGACGAAGCAAATCATGGCAACTCCAGCAGTTTTATGAAAACAGTAACAGAAGAAGAAGGAATAAAAAGGAATGAGCAAGCTGCGTTCATGTGTGAGAGAGGTGTGATAGTCGACCAAAACACAAAATAATAAATACAATGTTCCAACTGCAACAGTAATATAAACAGGAATCTTAAAAAAATAATAATATAAAAAAAGCTCGCCAAAACATACAACAGACACCAGCAAGCTACAAACTAGCGCGCTTAAAAAATGCGTGAAAAGCTATAATAAATGCTGGCGGCAAAGAAAAAGAAAAACGAAAAGAATTGTGAGGCTGTATAAAAAGATGAGTTGTACTACAGAAACCCGCGATGGACACACGGGAGTTTGTGAGTGAGTTGGTCTAAAGATGTAAAAGAATACCTTGGAGTGCGACAATTTTGTGGTGGAGAGCTGAGATAAAATCTGAAATTGGCAGGGAAGGGAAACAAATAAATCAACAACGATACAGGAAATCAAACACTACTCGAGTTACACGAAAGTGGTCTATGAAGAGTATACGAACACAGACAAGACAATTAATACACGCATAATCGTAGCCTCTAGTGGTGAGGTCATGACGTACAATCGTAGCCTCTGGTGGTGAGGTCATCACGTACAATCGTAGCCTCTGGAGGTGAGGTCATGTGACTAGAGTCATGTGACCGACCACACTCCCTCTCATTGGTTTACATTCTTTCATTGGCTTGAAGGAGAAGCCACGCCGTGAATGCCTAAACAGAAACATACCTAGTCATTTTCTGAAAGACACTCAAAATTCTCTTCAAATTCAAAAGAAAAATGCATAATAAATATATAAAATAAATAATCAAAGCTGCGATTCACAGGTTGCAAAGTGACTTTCAGAATCAGCACCAAGGATCAAATACTAACCCTAAATGGAAATTAAGTCCTTGACACCCCC
>NW_004797593.1:163474-164943 GCF_000002075.1 Aplysia californica
CCCCCCCCCCAATAAAAAAATAGTGAAAAAATTAAATTTCCAAACAAAAATTTAAAAAATTAAAAAATGCTCATTCCATTCGACTTGATATCTGGATTCTAGACCATTTCGGAAACATCTGTTTTGACCATGTCTGATAGACCCACCCAGTCTAAGACTGAATCCCAGCAGTATATCAGAGATACGTATCGACAGAATTATTTCGCCAAGCGAGAAGCGAAATCATGTCTTCCGCAGCCCAAAAGGCGAAGGTCCGAACCAGTACACCCCAGGAATCGGGAGTGACTAAGCTCAGAAACATTTTTTTTTCAAATTTGTTCAACGGCGTGACAAGTCCTTTAAACCAGCAGTGAGAGAACACAACACAAGGCTTAAGAAAGATTATATATATATATATATATATGACAAACTATCTGTTTCAAGGCACTGAGTATCTACATGTACACACGTAAATTTCTAAACGCTACAATGCCAGATAGTAATAAATATATACATGTATTTCTAACCACCGCTATACATGCCTAAAATATGAACAAATACATCGCAATTAAAAATGTACAGATATTATATATATATATACACACAAATACAAGCACTATTTTTTTTAACGTGATCAGTAACACTAGTAAACTAAGAACACGTAAATGTAAGTACATCGTAAGCGTAACCAAAGGAGTCAACTTATCATGTCAGAAGAACGATTCTTCAAAACGAGCATTATACAAGTCAAAAGTAATCAAACATAAAATTCAGCTATAGGGGGAAGGGGGGGGGGGAAGGGGCAAGAAAATGAACGCGTTAGTAGGTTAGTGCACACAAATCATATGCATAAATTATAATAATAAACCCAAGGAATGGCAACAATCAACTAAGAAATTATCAAATTCAAATTCATGCGAAAGCGATCAAACTCAAACTCAAACTCATCACAATCTCAAGAGGCAACCCATTTTCCCAAGAGTGAATGGCCAACCCATGTATGGCGCAAAACAACCCACGTAGGGCGCAGACCATTCACAGATTATTAAAACTGAAAGTGAAAGGGGAAAAAACCCGGGGGGATAAAATAAATATATATGTCGTGTCTCCAGTGTTAACACATACACAGGAGGAGACGCTTCACTCGCAAACATAAAACACACAACACACAAACGTACACACACTGAGAAGAGGGAAAGAAAGTTTTTTAGTTTTAGTAGAGGTTTTACGGCGCTCGCAACTGCAGAAGGTCATATGAGCGCCAGAAGATTAGAGGTGTTACAAGAGAGTAACAAACATAAAAAAAGAAGAAGGGGAGATAAGGATGATAGATGTTTGATAAGAAAGAAGGAGCAAATCACACCAGAGCACCCGCCAACCACCCACAGGGAGAGAAAGGATCTCTTGTAAATACAAAGACACACACCATAATCTCCCTCTCTCTCCACGCGCGCGCACACGTACTCAAACATACATACGCGCACACCCAA
>NW_004797593.1:167777-171781 GCF_000002075.1 Aplysia californica
GTTTGTTGTTGTTTTTTGGTGCGTGTGAGCGCACTCGAGCAATCTATGGCCAGCTACATCGTCCTCGATGGCCTATATATATTATATCGATTTACGACCTGATCGCTTCCGTTGTCCAACTCCCTGACTCCCGCTCGACAGGCGCTCTACCTCGACATACATCCCACGCGACCAGCGCACGTGCTCGCCGTCGAGTGAGTGGGTGAGTGAGAGAGTGAATGTGAGTGTGTGTGAGTGAGTGAGTGTGAGGGTGTGTGGGAGTGAGTGAGAGAGTGAATGTGAGTGTGTGTGAGTGAGTGAGTGTGAGGGTGTGTGGGAGTGAGTGTGTGTGAGTGAAGGAGTGTGGGAGTGAGTGTGTGTGTTTGTGGGTGTGAGAGTGTGAGTGATTAAGTGTGTGTGTGTGTGTGTGTGTGTGTGTGTGTGTGTGTGTGTGTGTGTGTGTGTGTGCATGTATGTGTGTGTGCGTTACCCTGCACAACTCGAGTACCTCATGTTTCACAAACACTGATCGAGTCCCGAACAGTCTTAATCTGGGAAGTTAACAGGTCTTTTTAACTATTTGTTGGGCTTAAAAACAATATGATATATAATAAACTCACAAGTACTTTTTAAATCGAAAGTTTTTTAAGTCCACAAATTAGATCATTTAGAAGGCAGGCTTTGACCCTCCCAGTGGTGATACTTCGTCCCAGCAAAAAGACGCAGATACTCAATTAATAAAAATCTCCACACGGGAATCGAACTCGGGTCTTCTGCGTTGACGGCGAAGTACCGAGCCACTACACCATGGACGCCGGCCCGTTTCACGAAACACGACAGTGTTGACATACATACAGCAGGTCATGACATACAGCAGGTCATGACATACAGCAGTCATGACATACAGCGGGTCACTTTAGTTTAAGCAAGAGTTATTTATATATACGGCACTTGCAACACAATAAGGTCATGTAAGTGCCGAAGATTAGAGGTGTTACAAGAGAGTTAACAAACACAAAAAAGAAGGAGGAGAGATCGGGACGATAAAAGTTTAATGGGAGTTCATTACATTTCATGACATAGAGCAACGCTTCTTTGGAGTAAACGTGTTATGTCCCCAATTGAAACCAGCACAGTACTGAATGAAGTCCAGACTTTCATTAACAGATGTGTGAGGAGTACCCTAAGAATTAAGCGGCAGGATAGAATAAGAAATAAAGAGCTGTGGGAAAGGACAGGACAAAAGGATATAATGTATATATATAGAAGTAGACATAGGACTAAGAAAGTGGCGATGGATGGGACACACCCTCAGAAAGCCCAGCGGAAACATCACAAGACAGTCACTGCAGTGGAACCCACAAGGAGCACGAGGAAGGGGTAGGCCACGGGAAACACGGAGGAGATGTGTGGAAAGGGGCATGTATAAGAGAGATGAATCTCATTTGGAACGAGCTAGGAAGAATGGCCAAGGACAGAGATAAATGGAAGGAGCTTGTAATATGTGGCCTATACCCTGCCTGGCTTTTTTGTTTTAGTAGAGGTTTTACGGCGCTCGCAACTGCAGAAGGTCATATGAGCGCCAGAAGATTAGAGGTGTTACAAGAGAGTAACAGACAAAAAAAAAAGAAGAAGGGGAGATAAGAACGATAGATGTTTGATAGGAAAGAAGAAGCAAACCACACCAGAGCACCCGTCAACCACCCACGAAAAAGACAGATAACACGCGTCCCCATGGCAACTGGAAGGCAGATAACACGCGTCCCCATGGTAACTGGAAGACAGATAACACGCGTCCCCATGGTAACTGGAAGGCAGATAATACGCGTCCCCATGGTAACTGGAAGGCAGATAACACGCGTCCCCATGGTAACTGGAAGGCAGATAACACGCGTCCCCATGGTAACTGGAACGCAGATAACACGCGTCCCCATGGTAACTGGAAGGCAGATAATACGCGTCCCCATGGTAACTGGAAGGCAGATAACACGCGTCCCCACGGTAACTGGAAGGCAGATAACACGCGTCCCCATGGTAACTGGGTAGAAGACAACACGCGTTCCCAAGGCAAAAGGAAGACAGATAACATGTGATCCCATGGTAACAAGAAAACAGAACACGCGTTTCCACGGTAACAGGAAGACCGATTTCAGGCGACCCCATGGTAACAGGAATGCAGATAACAGGCCTCCATGGTAACAGAAAGACAGATAGCATGCGTCCTCGTGATAACGGAAAGACAGATAACACGCGTTCCCTTGGTAACAGAAAGGCGGATATCATGCGTCCTCGTGGTAACAGGAAGACAGAATGCTCGTCTCCAAGGTAACAGGGAGACAGAAAACGTCCCCTAGGTAACAGAAATGCATATAATACGCGTTTCCATGGTAACAGGAAGACAGATAACACGCGTTCCCTTGGTAACAGAAAGACAGAACACTCTTCCCCATGGTAACTGGAATGAAAAACGCACGTGCCCATAGTAACAGACATGAAAACACGTGACCCCCTTGTTAACAGAAACAGGAGGACAGAGCACCCTCCAACCACCCACGCATGTGCCGTGAGGTAGGTTACTGCTACTACATAGTAGTACACAGCAACCTAACGCGTGTAGTGTGTAGCGTGTAGCGTGCAGGTAGAGTGTGTTTCAGGGGGGTCTCACCTTCTGCGAGACGGCCGGGCCTGGCTGTCGGACAGACTTCTCCGCCGGAAGTCGTCACTGCTCCCCACGCCGGTGGCGCATGCGCAGCGGGAGGGAGAAACAGAGAGAGAGAGAGAGGGAACCTGAGCGCTTGTCATCCGAGGCAGAGCAAGCTCACGTGACTTACCCACGCGCGCGCGCACGCACGCTCACACGCATGCACAAACAAACACACACATACATACATAGACAGACACAGACGCATACACAAACAGACACAGACACACATATATACAGACAGACAGACAGACACACACATGCATAGACAGACAAACAGACACACAAATACACAGACAGACACATATATTATACACAGACAAACAAAAATACTTTGGCATGCGCAGAAATGCAGAGCTCGCCACAGCATTATAATCTTATATAGCGCCCAATCACGTCGGCGACAACCTGTAAAGATTATAAGACAATAATTAAGTGACGCCTCAGAGATCACGAGCCACGTACCACACGTCACACTCGACACATAGTGACATACAGTCACAAAGACACGCATCGCAGGATACTTATGACACAGTGACACAGCGCAACAAGACACGCATCGCAGGATACTTATGACACAGTGACACAGTGCAACAAGACACGCATCGCAATTCTATACTTATGACACAGTGGCACATCGCAAGACAAAAAATCTAATACATCGCCACGAACACGCATCGCAGGATTATGATGGTGCAAAGACGCAGCAGAGTGACATTATAATTATATCGCCACAGAGGCACATTGCAAAATATATGGTACACAAAGACGCATCGCAAGACAAGGCATTATAGTGACATTATATCGCCACAGAGGCACATCGCAAGATATGATGACACAGTGACACTTCCATTGAAACGACACAGTGACATTTCGCATCACACGACAGTGACATTTTGCCACAGAGACACATAGCAAGATATGATGACACAGTGACACTTCGCATGAAACGACACAGTGACATTTCGCATCACATGACAGTGACATTTTGCCATAGAGACACATCGCAAGATATGATGACACAGTGACACTTCGCATGAGACGACAAAGTGGCAATTTACACCAAATAAAAGGACACAGTGACAATTCACACGACATAACACGCCACAGTGGCAGTGGCATTGAGCGCAAAGACTTGAAAGAGCAGGCGGCATACACTAAGACTAGAGCAAACAGCAGCAAACAGCAAGCAGCAGCAGCAGCACATGCATGATCAGCCAGGTGGCAGTACAAGCGAAGCACGAGCTTACTCTTTGTTTCTATAAATATACACTGCCACCTGCATAAGTCAATCACCTGTACAAGCGACCACCTCCAAATATAT
>NW_004797593.1:171922-173092 GCF_000002075.1 Aplysia californica
TATATATATATGTTTTCGTAAAAAGAAGCAAGTCGACTCAATAACGCAATAATGCGTGGGTACAAAGCAAGATCAACAGACAGAAACAACGGAGGGACAGAAGAAGAGACGGAGCGCACGGACACAAAAATCGCAGAGATACAAACATGTCCATCTAACTACGATACGGGGCTGTCCAACAGAAAGGAGTTTTTTTGTTTGTTTGTTAAATTTTTAATTTTTTTTCAACAATACACCTAATTCATAGAATGGAAAAAACCCTCAAAAAGACTTTATTGGAGCTGATGATACAACACTTTCGTGTGTGTAGAATAAGTACTAGAGCAGATAGATAGAGTTTAGTTTTAGTTTTAGTAAGAGTTTTACGGCACTTGCAACACAATAAGGTCATATAAGTGCCAAAGCTTAGAGGTGTTACAACAAGGGAGTAACCAACACAAAAAAGAAGGAGGGGAGATAAAGAAGATGGATGTGTGATAGGAAAGAAGAAGCAAACCACACCAGAGCACCCGCCAACCACCCACAGATATATAGATAGATAGACAGACAGATAGACAGACAGATAGACAGATAGACCGACAGATAGACCGACAGACCGACAGACAGACAGACAGACAGACAGATCATTACCGTTTGTAAGCGGTTCTTCCCCATCTTTCAGCCAGCTCACGTCCCTAGCCCCCAGCCCCGCCCACCTCGAATACCGCGTGGACACAAAGCCAAGTGCGAGGAGCACACACAAACCAAGGAACACAAAAGCCATCTCAACCATAACTTGTGTAAGTACAATCCAACCATCTCTAACACAAACGGCCCCCTGTATAAGTCAATCACCTGTATACACGACCACCTGTATAAGTCAATCACCTGTGCAAGCGACCACCTCCAATATCATGTGGACACAAAGCCAAGTGCGAGAGAACCACACACACCTAGAAGCCCTGAGGCCATCTCAACCACGACTTGTGTAAGTACAATCGAACCTTCTCTAACACAAACGGAAACCTATATAGGTCAATCACCTGTACAAACGACCACCTGTATAAGTCAATCGACCTTACGCTAACGCTACATGTATAAGTCAATCACCTGTACAAACGACCACCTGTATTATAAGTCAACCACCTAAACAAACGACCACCTGTATAAGTCAATCACCTGTACAAACGA
>NW_004797593.1:174578-176258 GCF_000002075.1 Aplysia californica
CCCCCCAACCAGGAGAGTGCTACTGACTGAAGTTGTCTTTAGGCCATTCCCAAAGGGGGATATTAACATGTTCTTATGAACAGTAGAATTCTAAATGGGCTGATTTATCAAAGTCATGCTCATACTGCGCCAAAACAACAAAAAGGGAACTGCTGATTTTTCTTTCCTCATCCTTACTATCGTCATTTTACCTCTACTTCTTTTGTATGTTTGTCACTCTCTTGTGAACTGCTATTTCCGGGGTGCCTTGACGGTCCAAGCAGACTTTGTGCTGTTGAGGCTAGAGAGGTGAGCAGAGTAAGTCTGATTCCCTGTTTGGACTTCTCTGTTGACATCCACCCCTTGTCGCTTATATGACCTTAAGCAGTTGCGAGTGCCGTGAAACCTTACAAAAAAAAACTAAACTGTTATACAGGTAGCCGTTAGAGCAGGTTCGACTGTGATAAATTCCGCCGGCTGGCACGTCCACTCACACAAAAAGCACATCTGTGTAGCCTTAAAGTTTCAGATCGGCGTGCGAATTGGGTACAGCAGGCCAACATACCTGATATCATCAACATCCAGTGCCAGATCTGGGGCAAACATCAGCGATCATGGCTTTCCATTCATTCCTTTGCTCGGATGCTCTTGAAAAAACTACATTTGCCAGATCTTTCCTGTAGCTGTATTATTAGTATTACTCTTATTCAGTTCATGTCCTATCATCATTATCACTCGGCGCCCCTTGGGGACTCATGCGAGTAGTTTCACTTGTCACTGCGGTCACTCAGTATTTCATTTCGTTCTGCATCACTTATCTTAATTGTGTCTTCCATTTCATTTCAGTTGATGTCGTCATCACTTGTACCCTCATTGAATCATTAAAAGTTCATCGACGTTATCCGACAAGTGATGAGTCATTCTCTATGACGTACCATTTGTTCCCTAAGTAAGTTGCTCTGGGCCTACCCCTGCCTCGTTTGCCGACCGGATAATATTAAGGCGACAAACATGCCGAATGCGCGTGTTTCAACGCCCCTAACGACACAATTGAAATCATTTAGGAGGCGGGCTTCGACCCCTGCAAGTCAGGACCAGTCCAAGCTGAGAGGGATACAACATCCCAGTAGTAAGACCGAGATACTCGCTACAAAAAGAAAAAAACAACAACAACAAAACCAAACATTTTCCCCACTCGGGAATCGAACTCGAGTCTCCTGCGAGCAACAGCGAGGTGCCTAACCGCTATACCACGGCCGCCGGTCAGTTACGTGCGCCAGCGTTTTGACTTTGCTACAACAGCCCAAAAAGCATCGAAAACTCTAGTCAGCTTTCGTATCGGTCAGTCTGTCTGTCTGTCTCTCTCTGTCTGTCTGTCTGTCGCTCTTCCTCATACAAACGACGAGAATGGCAACCACTGACACACATCTGCTTTACAAAATAGTTGCCACAAACATACATGAGTGCGATACCCCCCCTTCCCAACCTCCAAAGACAAAAAAAGTATGTACAGAAAATCTAGACCAGCACCAGCACTGGCCAACATGCACACTAGCTAAGCATCTGCGAGTGGGTGTGGGACAGATAGAATAAAACGAGTATAAGTAGGAAGATGGACAGACAGCCTGACAGAGATAGATGGATGGATAAATAGAGAAAGAGCAAAACGCGCTAGGAGAGAGAGAGAGAGAGAGAGAGAGA
>NW_004797593.1:177463-178530 GCF_000002075.1 Aplysia californica
ACACACACACACACACACACACACACACACACACATTAACATGTCATGCAACAGCCATAAAACAACACACCCCTCGGATATATCACACTATCATACACATCACAAACGAAATACACACGGAGTGTCATGCAACAACAGCCAAGTGCTCACGACTCGCGGGGTCTCTACACAGGGAAAGCAGTCCATGCTCTTGCAACTTTGAGTACCGGAGAGGAAAAAACAACAACTCGTGCGTAGAGAGCCAGCACATATACCAGACAACGACAACATCTTCCGCTGAGATAAAAAATAATACTGGGTAAAAAACCCAAAAAAACAACAACCAGCATCAACAAACAAAAACAAAAACAAACAAAAAAAACACTTAAATATCAGGAGGAAAAAAAGTCAACAGAACTTAGGGAAAGGTTTTGATAGAGAGGGTAGTTAGAACAGACAGACAAATAGACAGACAACAACCAACAAATAGACAGACAGAAAGATAGACATGATCACACTCCGCTGGAGTACCAAGCTATCAAACTCAAACAAACGGGGATTCAAAAACAAACACCCACAATGCAAACCGAGAAACGTGGAAAAAGGCAGAGAAACGATGCCTTTAGAAATCATTTTGCATAAAATGTATGACGACAGCAGGTCGGGTCAAGGTCACGAGTGCCCGCCCCCACGTACAATGCACCAGACAGTTCTGAACGGACTAAAGGGGGGAATAATAACGAAAAGTTAAACCATGCAACTGAAGAAAAATGGGGAAAAAATACAAATATTTAGCCTACTAAAATTTAGACCAAAAAAAATTAACATGCAACAAAATAAAAATGGGATAAAGAATCAAAATATTTTCCAAAAACACCAAGAGGCAAAAAATAAAAATAATTTTTTAAATAAAGGAACCAAAAAAAAAAAAATGGAACAAGAAAAGCAAAAGTTAGAAAAATGACCATGTCATTACAACCAAGAGCCAACAAAGCTTAAGAGTCCCTAGACCATATAAAAAACCAAAACGACAAACAAATCGAGACAATGGGTAATCCCATCATACAGGGAGGAGTGAAAAGGGGGGG
>NW_004797593.1:178630-180230 GCF_000002075.1 Aplysia californica
GAAAAGGGGGGGGGGGGGATATTAGAGAAAAAAAAACCCCACAACATTTTATTAAGGAAAAAAAAAGGAGGGGGCGGGGTACGCAAATCTATCTGTGCAGGACACGCGGTTGTTTTTTTGTTTTTTTTGGGGGGGGGGGCACAAATAAACTGATTTAAAACAAAACAATGTCGATAAAAGCGCGTTGGTGAGTGGGTGAGTGGGTGTAAGTGAAAGGTGAAAGGTGAAAGTTCCAATCCTACCTGGGCTGGTCCTCCATGACACTGAGCTCGGTGACGCTGCTGGCTGGGGTGAGGCTGGAGAGACCAGGAGTGGGTGGTGGGTCAATGTGTGGGTTAGGGTGTGGGTCAATGTGTGGGTCAGTGTGTGGGTCAATGTGTGGGTCAGTGGAGAAGCCAGGAATGGGTGGTGGGTCAGTGGTGGGTCAGTGTGTGGGTCAAAGGTGGGTCAAAGTGTGGGTGATCAGTGGGTCAATGGGGGATCAATGGTGGGTCAGTGTGTGGGTCAGTGTGTGGGTCAATGGGTCAATGGGGGATCAATGGTGGGTCAGTGTGTTGATCAGTGTGTGGGTCAGTGTGTGGGTCAGTGTGTGGGTCAGTGTGTGGTTCAATGTGTGGGTCAATGGTGGGTCAGTGTATGGTTCAGTGTGTGGGTCAGTGTGTGGTTCAGTGTGTGGTTCAGTGTGTGGGTCAGTGTGTGGGTCAGTGTGCGGGTCAATGTGTGGGTCAATAGCGGGTGGTGGGTCAAAGGTGGGTCAGTGAAAAAAACCATCAGTGGGTGGTCAGTGGGTCGGTGTTCATGAGGTGCTTGTGTGTGTTAATATGTGAGAGTGTGAGAGGGGGGAGAGGGAGGAGAGGGAGAGAGAGAGAGAGAGAGAGAGAGAGAGAGAGAGAGAGAGAGAGAGAGAGAGAGAGAGAGAGAGAGTGAGAGCATTTAGTAGTTGAAATTATAGAGAAATACAGGAAGAATGCTATTTAATTTTTTTATCATTTCGTAAAACAACATCACTGAAGGTGAAAACTTTTGGCTTGTACAATCTCTCTCTCTCTCTCTCTCAAACACACACACACACATACACACACACACACACTCTCTCTCTCTCTAACACACACACACACACACTCTCTCTCTCAAACACACACACACACACACACACACACACACACACACACACACACACGCACACAAACAACCACCCAAACACTCACTACACTCAAACAAAGCCCAACAATCAACAATCAACATCCACGGGTTAAGTAATGGCAGCTGTTGCAGCAGTAATTATCGTAAAGGTGTGAGTTGTGTTAGCGCCCAACAGAGGTAACAAATCAAGAAGGTAAAACAAAATTGTCAGAAAAAGGAATAAAATCTAAACATAAACTTGAAATTAGCACAAGATCTAAACCCGATAGGTCAAAATACTACTGGAATAAGAAGACAAAATTTTTCCCTACCAAGAAAAAGCCAAAACAGTAACTAATACATTAGAAAGAAGCAAAGGCGAAATTATAGGAATCAAGTAAGAAATGGAAAGCCTCATTTTTTTTTTTAAACTAAGAGGACAAGGGTGGGATAAGGAAAAGGAAGGGGGTGGGGAGGG
>NW_004797593.1:180452-182096 GCF_000002075.1 Aplysia californica
CTATATATATCTATATATATATATATTATACATGCACAAACTTGTCAGTTGTAAGCCGACACATCCAATATAATATTTGCCTGTTATCATGAGGTTTTGAAGAAAAAATATATTATAAGCTTTAAAAGGCATGCGCACCCTCGATAAAGGTTTATTTATAGACTATGTATAATAAGTAGAAGAGACAGGTTTTTGTTCTGTTGTCCCCTCTCACCGATCATTCACAGAGCTGCATCATATACAAGTCACCTAGCTGGCTATTTCATTGTGACTGACCATCTCAGTCCCCTTGACTGACCTTTTAGAAGTAACCTCCCCCCCCAAAAAAAAATATTTAAAAAATAAAATAAAATAAAATAAAATAATTTTTTTTAAAAATTACATTAAATTAAATAAAATGTAAAAATATTTTTTTTACAAATTTTATTTTTTTAAAAGTTCAACACAAAATTGATCATTTAACAAATAAGTTCCGAGATCATGATACTATTGTGAAAGCCATTGGTACAGATGAGCACACAATTGAAAAGTCCATGGTGGCGGTAAGGTCACAGGACCAAAACAAACAATATAAAAAGCACACGTGCATCAACAGGGTGGTGAACAGGAACTGGGGAAACGTGAGTAGTTTGTAGAGGGTGCCAATGGGGACATTAACTGCACGTGTGTGTGGTAGAGAGAGAGAGAGAGAACTTGTATGCGTGTTTGTGTTTGTGTTTGTACGTGTGTGTGTGAGTGAGCGAGTATGTGCGTATGGGAGCGCGCACGCGCGCGTGTGTGTGTGTTTGTGTGTGTGTGTGCAACAAGTCTACCGTTTTTATCCCACTTTATTAACCACTTGCTTCTCCATCCGATGGTCCTAGCCACAAAAAGGAGCAAAGAGACCACAATATATCTATCCCATTACGATTGATACAGTGTCACAGCTGAACACAAGCTCCACAGAAACTAAATGCTAGCACTTGTATTTTTAATACTACCAAGTAAATCTCTACAAAAGCCACTGTTCTGTTAAGTTCACCCACTCATTAGATCTACCGGCACTGTTTCCTTTACCAACTTCGCATCCAACAAACGTTCAACTTTTCTTCACAATCCCATAGACTGTTTTCATATATCTATACTGTTTTCATAAGTCTAAGTTCATAGATTGCTTTCATAAGTCTAAGTTCATAGATTGCTTTCATAAGTTCAAAGACTGTTTTCGTAAGGTTTTGGTTTTGTCAAATAGGCCTAAAATTGTAGGTATATGGTTTTAAGCCCCTATCAGTCTTGGTTTTGTGCGCGCTTTGGAAAGGCGTATTACAGACAGTGTACAACAATCCTTGGAGCAGGAAGAACAAGCTAAACGCACACAGAATCACAATCATGTCCATATTATGTCCTGTACTTTGAGAAGCAACGTTAGCGCAAGCCGAGTGCCACATCTATTATAAAAAAAAAGTATCCAATCAAAACAAAGTTGTTACGCTTTGTTCGCGAATATGATTATAAATATATTATCTAAAATATAAAGTATTATTTAATTAGCTCTGCCGCAACCGTGGCCATCCTCACCTTTCAGTTTCTCGCATGCACAGCAAACCAGCACCCTTTACCAATCAATCGTTTAATATATAATAATGATACATTTATACTACCAAA
>NW_004797593.1:182450-201156 GCF_000002075.1 Aplysia californica
CCCCCCGCCAACACACACACATACATACAAGGCAAATTTATCAGTCTATCTCATAGCATTTCGCTCTAAATCTAAATCATTAGAAAGCGAGAACCTTTCCCTGGGGCAGAACTGCTGCTTGAGCCCCCTCGTCCCCGTCCCCCCAAACCCTTCTATGGCTTCACTTGTACGTAAAAAAAGAAGAAGAATTATCAGGCTGAACTTGCTATTAAAAAAGATTTGTACTACGCTAGCACATACCCCATCTTTCATAACCTGAATCTGAACCACAACAATACCCCAACCCTTTATTTCACTGCACACGACAAAGAGACCAATCTGACAGAACCTCTCGAGGGGTAAAACTAAGACACGCCCAAACCTCCAACATAGCAGCTGACACTAGCAAGCGACATGACGCTGCGAAACAGGACCACCCCCCCCCCTCTCCCAAAAAAAACAAACCAAAACCCCCCAAAAAACTCGATTGAGTGGATGTTTTACACACTATCAAAACAATGTTAGTCATGTACTGCTGATAGAACAATAGGTTGAGGCTTCTAACCCGCCTGTAGGCCTACATATTTCTGACAAAAATGACCTGCAAGAATAAACAACACCAGCCCCGGGCTATTAGACAAAAGTCTGAAAGCGATGAGCTCAAGAAGTGTGACTTCCATAGATTTGCAGTATAATAGTAACCTAGACTATGCACTCTGACGTGAAATGTGCATGCATTTCCGGCTCACAAAGGAGCGCACTCATCATCATCCAGTGCCAGATCTGTGACAGTCATTGGCGATCATGGTTTTCCATTCATTCCTTTGCTCAGATGCTCTTAAAAAAGCTACGTTTCCCTGATCTTTCCCCGTTACGCATTTGAGCCATTTGTTTAGGTTCCCAAAGTAGGAAGCTCTGGGTCTACCCCTGTCTCGTTTGCCTTCAATTTTGCCAGTGAGAGCTAGATGTTCAAGACCTTTATGTCTTTTCAGATGTCCCGAAAACTGCATTTGTCGCTTCCTGATTGTTTTTAACAGCGAGCGCACTATTAGAGACAAATGATGGGCGAGAGGAGAAGGTGTCTCTCACACCCGCCTCTAGAGATCTAGATCTAGCGAGACAGGTGTTTTGATCTTCATTTATTTGGGCGTAATGGTGCGGCTAATTGAGCACACGCTTTGCAGACACGTTTTGTTTTTCTCCAGAGAGAGAGAGCAAATAGTAGCGGCGGCCATGACAGTGAGCGATTTAGAAGTACAAGACAATGGCATTAGCTTTCGGACGTGTCTACGTCACAGAAGCAGCAGCGGTGTGGTCAAGAGAACAAAGCCACGTACACAAAAGCGCCAAAGGGTGAGACAGTGCCCACTGACATCACGACTCGTTAACGAGAGAAAGCGTAGTCGTTGTCGCGCCGCCATATTATACGCCGTGCGTAGCAAAACAAACATTTTTCTCAACTTAAAATATTATTTGATTGACTCTCTCCTCTCACTTCTCAGAATTACACCCCCTTCCCTCCCCCCGCCCCCAAAAAAAAATCGCTTCCAGAGTAAGCACATGGTAAACAAATATTGTTACAGATATAAATCAAAGAAAATATCCAAGATTTTCTGGGGATGTCTGGGACAGTCACATCATTTCTGGAGAATGTCACTTAAATCACCGCAAGGGAATGTCACTCGGTCACTCTAGGGCCATAGAAAGTCACCCAATCACGACAGATATGAGACTGTCACCCAACGTCTACAGGTCTGAGATTTAACCAAATAACTATGAGCCCTAGAATGTCGTTCATAACAATAATGCTCGAGAATGAGAATATCACCGTATCATGCACTTTTCGTCTGAGAACGTCACCAAATCGCAAGTTGAAAAGGTCGTCCTTATAAAACAATCATTACCCCCCCCCCAACCCTCCCCCCTTCCTCCATCCCCATCTTCCCAACATTGTTATAACATTTTTCTGGGGTTAGAACACAAGAAGAAAAGTATCTTAAAAGAAAAAGACAACAACCAACAAGAACAATACGGTACGTTATTTCTCCCTCTTTGTTAGGCAGACGCAACACTACACCTCTATCAGCATGCTAGAGTAGAACAAAATCTTGTCTCGATATTGAACAGTTATTGGATTATATTTTCTAAAAACCAGACAAAATACCCCAAAAAACAAAAACCCTCACTCTTTTTAATGTTATTATCTGATGATAAAATTGCTACTGTCTAACAGTGTAATATTATTCTTTCTTGGTCTTACCCAGGCTGTTTAGGCCTATATATAGGCTATTGATGAAAATAATGTTGTACGCCCCCTACTATAATCATTTAATTTTTTAGAGCATTTATCAATCAGTGAAAGGGTGTTTATATGATCTCTACAGCCATTAAATCCAATGAGGGAGGGGGTGAAACGAATGGATTTGGAATCAGTTTGTGGGCATGGGAAAGGGGGGTGGGGTGCAGAAGTGGGAGTGGAAGATGTGAGGGGATGGGGGGTGGGGGTCCAAAATCAAGAGGGGTCTTTCACAATCTACATTTAATTTATCACAGATATTCCCGAAAAAACTTCTATTCAACAAGACAAGACAAGAGCCCCCAAGCGGTGAAGTGGGCGCCATGCTCACATTGTCATTGGTATAACAAAAGACCCGGACGAAAAGCGGCTGAAAGAAAAAAAAAACATAGACAACGACATGTCAACGTACAGGTACAATGGATGCATAGTAGTAACAGTTTTATAGTACCATAAATAGTTGCTGCGATGGTAGAACAGAATCCAGTAAGTACAAATAGATGAATTTTAAATCAAAGTTAGAAATTTGGAGAAAACAACAGGTCAACACGAAATGGTGCATGATAGTGGTAATAATAGTAAATATTTGCTGAATTGGGTGAACTGTATTCACTAAATCATTATGAGTTAGAAATTTGGAGTGCACTGGAATTGTGGAAGTGCTGAGGGGAAGAAAAATGACGTCTTGGGTACATATGAACAACCCCAAATTTTGAAGAAAGAAAAATAAACTTGTCGAAAGAGTTATGGGGGAAAAAACTCCCAAAAAAAACTTTGTATAAGAGGGGGTGATGAGAAAATTGGTATTAATCATTCAGAAATCCCCTTTTCATAGCTTTGCAAATGTTAAACTGTGCACATTAAAGACATTCAATACAACCACAAAACTGGTGCAATTGTAAAGTTTCATTTTCAGTCACTAAAATTCAAAATGTAATCTTGACTAGCAGCAGCGCACAAAAAAAGTGCACAACCATCATGCACGGAATGACTGGAGAGGGGGTTGGAATGAAAGATAAAAAGAGAGAGAAAGAGAGAGAGGGGGGGATAGGAGAAGGGCAGAGAGAGAGAGAGGAGAGAGAGAGAGAGAGAGAGAGAGAGAGAGAGAGAGAGAGAGAGAGAGGGGGGGGGAGAGACAAAAAACCCTTTCATTTTGTCATTTTGCGTGTGCAATGAAGCTCACGACCCCTATAAAGATGCTGGAAGCACACACACACTACTACATCAAGGCACACACAAACGTTAAAGAATTGATCTAGACAATGTCTTAATATTATATGAAGTATAATAGATGGCACTTTCTATGCCCTAAGCCAGGTCATGCAATGACACAAAATATGGCAATGTCATGTACCTTCTCAGTATGTCAACATAATATGCAGGCATACCACAGCTGCCAAAGCAAGACAACAAACAGAAAAGGCACCTTCAGGGGCAAACTAACAGCACAAAATGCACACATATAATAACTATAGCACACACTGCTCAAAGCATTTCATCCGTCCTCTGCCACGTCTAGAAGATGTGGACAAAATCTAAAAAGACACTAGCCTGCAAGACAAAGGCCTATATATAGTACAGAGGCACAAACCCTTAGAGGTTACGGTTATAAAAAAGAAATGCACACGCAACCGGCACACGCAACCGGCACACACACACACACACTCACACACAAAACAAATACATATAACACACACACACAAAACGTATACATATTTATTGTATATCTACATAGCAGAGAGCGCACACATATTCAAAGGTGCAAAGCTCACAAAATACAGGGGCAAATATATATATATAAGGGGCAAATATATATATATAAGGGGCAAATATATATATATAAGGGGCAAATATATTACACATATATACAAAAGGCAGCAGATAGGCTGAAAGAATCAAACAGAGAATCACTATCTTCAGCAGCCGGGAGTAAGTTGGAGCACAAGAAAGTACTTCAAAGGGTCAAGTATAAGCAGTGGTTTTTTACATCTTATTGTTGTAGGGACGGAGAAACATTGATTTTTGCCAACACAGAAAAGAGGAAGATGGGGTGAAAAGAGGAAGATGGGGTGAAAAGAGGAAGATGGGGTGAAAAGAGGATGATGGGGTGAAAAGAGGAAGATGGGGTGAAAAGAGGATGATGGGGTGAAAAGAGAAAAGAGCAGATAGGAAACTTCTCAACGGACATCCCGGAGACCGTTGACTTGACAGACAAGAGAAAGCAGACACGCCACACACCAACGTGAGTCTCTAAACATATAATAAAATAGTGCACGGTTTGGCTGAGCAATGCGTTTGCATTCCCCTCCTCCTTCACCACCTTTGTCAGTGTCAGCACCTATCTAGACTACTATGACTATGACAAGACTGTCTGTCTACAGTGAGGATGGAAATACTGACCCACAACTGGAACACAGCATAGTGCTGACAAAGTCAGAACAAAAACAAATTTTCTATCAGTCGTCAAATAAAGTTTTCGCTGTCGTGTAATGAACAAGTGCGATAGACCACAGAGAAAAGAATACTATACCTATAGCACACAAAGAAGAGAACACCTAGAGCTAACGTCAATACAGAAGACATTAAACTGAACACTGCACTCAGATCATTATTGCAACACATCTATCTACAATTTTTTGAATGTATATGAGTCTGCGAGAGTATGAACTGAGTTGATGGACAGACAAAATATTTGTTCAAATTTCCAGTACTTCTGTGTTTATAATTATATAATGCCAAATATTTAGCAGCCAGGCATACATACATATAGAGGAACCATTCTGGGAAGAAATGTTCAGTTTGCTGTTTACCAGAGTTCTCTTTAATTAATTAAGAATGATAATAAACCCACTGAATTGCGATAGGGACCAATTAAGTTATTTATCATCTAATTCTTGAACACTCAGGCGAGGAAAGAGGGAAAAGAAACACCACTTTTGTACAGTGACAATCTGAAGAGAAGTTTCCCACATGATACAAAGATATAATATATATAATATATAACATTTATAGAGCGCATTTCCAAAAAAAGTAGCTCAATGCGCTTTACATTGGAATACCCATTTTTCAAAAACCTTTCTTACTACTTCCTTTCTTCTCACGCAATATACATTAATGCACACACACACACACACACACACACACACACACACACACACACACACACACAGAGAGACTATTTTCATCCAGACATAGGAAAAGAACAAATATAATGAAAGCTAACGTTAAAAGCTTATGAAGGATAGGCCTGTAGGAACAGAAAATGTTTAAGATATAGACACACCATGAGAAAGTAAAAACACATACAATACACACACACACACACACACACACACGCAACACACACAGATGGACAGACATACCGAGATCGACGCAGAGGTACACACACACACAGACAGACAGATTGACAGACACACCGAGATTGACGCACACACACACACAGACAGATTGACAGACACCGAGATCGACGCACACACAACACACCCACACACACACAGACAGATTGACAGACACACCGAAATCAACAGACAGACAACGAGCGGGGTGCTACAAAGGCCAGCCATGACACACACACACACACTGTATGTAGCAGCAGTGGCGTCAGCAGCATGACAAGTGGGTCAATCAAGCGTCACTTACCGCCCCTCGTCTATGGTGTCCAGGTCGTCTGACAGGTTCTCCTGGCTGCCGAAAGCTTCCGTTTTGAGCCTGCAAACATGGGCCATGGTCAGGACAGGGTATGGGGGGGAACAGAAGACAGAGGACGCTGCTGGCTGGCTGGACAGTGGTCAGCTTGCTAACACATACTCATTTTTGATGCCCCCCCCCCCTCCCATATATTGACAATTTAGACCAATATGGTCGGAGGCTGCTTCTACCCTGCTTGTTACGCAAAACTGGAAATAACTTCTTCTTCCGAGCGGAAATTGAACTCCCCTCTTTTGTGCAAAAGGTGAACAGTATTATCATATTTATTAAAATGTAGGAATTGTTGTTCGTCCATCATTGTCAAGAAAGACAAGAACAGGACATCATTATACCATAGACCTCGGTAGATTGGTGGAAGGGCCAGAAAAAGTCACAGTCACAGTAAAGGAAAGAAGGAAAGACAAAGTAGTCATCTCTCCTACCTCTCTTGAAGGCCGACATCTATAGTTGCGTCACAGAAAGGAGGAGGTGAAAGGGGGTGTGGTCTACTCCTTGTTACAAAACAGAGACACTGGAAATGGCCGCAGTCCAAAAAAATCTCTTTCCTAGCAACTTTTGTCATTACAACAGCCGCGAAAGTCTATAATATAGGGAAATGTAGAGTTCTCTTCTCAGTGATAAGAATAAGAGAGACCATTTTGAGTTCTACAGACCCAGGTAAGAGATCATTTACAAAGAAGAGCAAACTCTGTCCATGACGACGTAAGTTGTTTGTGGGGTTTTTTAATAGAAAATCTGAGAAAACTTTCATATCCAAGAATGTGGCACAGTAAGCAAAAAGTTAAGAAGGACATTGGACATCTACCATATTCTCAGAACTGACAACTACTGACAACGTGGCCTAGAAACGGTAACAAATTTGGAAATCACAACTGAAACTCAAAAGGGCGAGGAGACAAGAGGTATACAACACAGCTCTACTGGACCCACCAGTGAGGACCCACAGAGGGTATGGAAAGAGGAACTCTTACAGAGGTAAAACCTCCCAGCAACGACCGACCGACTGACGGTATGGAAGGGAGGAACTCTATCAGAGGTAAAACTACCAGTAACGACCCGCAAAGGGTATGGAAGGGGATATCTTACAGCGGTAAAAGCCACAAGTAACGACTCACATAAAGCTTAGAATGGGGACTCTCACAAAGGTAAAACCCCCCAGTAACGACCAACCGACAGAGGGTATGGAAGGGGAACTCTCACAGAGGTTAAACCCACCAGTAACTACGGACAGAGGGTATGGAAGGGGGACTCTCACAGAGGTTAAACCCACCAGTAACTACAGACAGAGGGTATGGAAGGGGAAATCTCACAGAGGTTAAACCCACCAGTAACTACAGACAGAGGGTATGGAAGGGGAAATCTCACAGAGGTTAAACCCACCAGTAACTACGGACAGAGGGTATGGAAGGGGGACTCTCACAGAGGTTAAACCCACCAGTAACTACAGACAGAGGGTATGGAAGGAGAAATCTGACAGAAATAAACCTACAATCAAGGACAACCCAAACACCAGTGACATAAAAAAAAAAGACTAGCTACTCAAATAAAAAGCTGCAAGAACCCCGTGCACGATGTGAAACAAAAACTTTCAATAAAAAAATCCTTAACCCTCAGTGGACTGAAGTGTGAACAAGTATATGAGTGTTGCCAGCAGTCTGCCTCAGGCTGTTCTCAGTCACACTGTGAGCTGGGTCCAGGCCTTTTTCTTTTCCTCTCCCTTCAAATAATATCTATATTGCATCAATAATATCCGCTCAATTCCTCCACAGAAACCACATTTTATCCGCAGTCTAAGTGCAACAGTATAAAGTAAAATATAGAGAATTAGTCAATTCCTTGATTCTTTTGCATAAGCTTAAGATAAAACTTTTTGAAATGATAATCCTGGTTCATTCTTTTCTCACCTAATCTCCTTATCTAATTTCACTGCATGCTATCATTCTCCCGCTCAAAATGTGGTCTATTTATGCACCTGTCACTAACAAGAAACAATATTTTTGATTTTCATGTCACATAAATTAAAAATTTTCCTTTATTGTTTGCTTTTTACTCCTTTTTTCTTATAATTATGACATAATTTTGGGAACAGCCGTTCAGCTATTTCTCTGCTTCGAATACATTTTCAACCTTCTCTTTCAGCCTATGCACAAACCTTTTAGTTCAAAGTATAGTGTTCACTCCCCACTACTCTCTCACTAGCACTGGCTAAGCCAGAGGTCACACAAAGCTCTCCACATACACACTGCCCCACACTAACGACCAGCCTGTACCCCCCTTCCAAATCTAAAAAAAACCCCCTAATCTTTTGACCCTCCTATTCCCTCATATATATGCCCACGGCATACAAAGGAAATCATTGGCAGACCACTAGCAGCACTCACGTTTAACTGCTTTGAATAATATATAATTTGTATAAATGTGGAGGTGTAACAAATAAAAAGGGGGGTGGGGGGGGGGGGGGCGGACATGAGGGGAAAGTGCGCGCAAGGATCGACTCCAAGGGAAAGAGGGGCTGATATAGACGTGCAGTCTCCAGTACAGGACATGAAGTCGTAATAAGTACGTGCCTGGTCTGAGTGGTAACCGATTGGTCAGTAACATTGGTACTTCATGCGGGAAGTTAGAATAGTTTAGAAAGAAAAAAAAAACATTTTTAGTTCTCCATGCCACCATCATCACAGGAAGTTTCAAGACAGCACCACAGGAGCCCTGAACTGTGCGTGGACGACACCAGCACGCGTTGTAAGTTTACCGTGTAGAGTCTTCCCAGACATCTCGCGACCTCATTGCTTTCTTGTACAATCTCAGTTTTTAAAAAAAAGTGAAAATGTGACTTCTTTGTAGTTTTTATTAGTTTTAGTAAAAGTTTTACGGCACTTACAAAACAATAAGGTCATATAAGAGCCGAAGATTAGAGGTGTTACAAGAGAGTAACAAACACAAAAAAGAAGGAGGGGAGATAAAGACAATTGACGTTTGATAGGAAAGAAGAAGCAAAGCAAACCACACCAGTTATGAACTGTTTTTACTGTTTAAAAAAAACAGACAAGAAAGCACTGAGGTCGCGATCTGGTGTCCAGTCCGTCAGAACTATACATGTACTGTAGCACACATTACGCTACTATCTTTCACCCCCCCCCCCCCCCCCATATTCTGTGAGTCATGTTGAGTTAATTATGTTGTATAGTTATGCACTGCACACTCAACCCCTCTCTCTCTCATGTTCTGTGAGTCGTATCAAGTTAATTAGACATGTACACAGAGAGATATATGCACTGCACGATCTCAGAACTTTAATTTTTTTTTTTAAGTCGCACACAAAATTACAGGAAAGAAACTGAAAACTTTGCTGTGAATCAAAAGAAGACAGCGACAACATCAAAAGCCAGCCCCCAAAGGGAGGGCACCCATTCTCCCAAAAAAAGCCACGGACAAAAAACTAGGCCGAACGACGCTGCCTGCGGCCGCGCTACGACTACACCTGGTGTCCCTCCACTCAAGCCACAACACACATACCATGGTGCACATGGTTCTTGGGCGAAATCCCCCCCCCCCCCCAAAACCACTTTTGTTTTCCCCATTAACACTTTGCCGTCACATCTCGCCGATCAGCGATGTTTACCACCCAGTTTCTTTGGATTTTCCCCCAAAATGCCTTTCCCTTTGATGGTAAGGGTTTTTACTTTATGAGTCTTGTGATGGCAAAGTGTTAACAGAACTTCAGTTGAATAAGAAAGGGCAAACTATTCCAAAAGAACACTGCAATAGTCAGAAGTGTGTAAATCCATTTTCGATGATCGATCAGCTATTATAAATCAAAATCAGTTTATACTTTTGGTCACCTACGTTATCTATATAATAATATGCATCAACGCTAGAGGTCCTTTAGGTTTTTTCTTAGGCTCTGCTTTGCCGAGACAAATTTTATCACTTGTTAGGTAAAATAAGAAAATGTGAATTTTTTTTCTTCTTTTACAAATAAAATGGACATAAACACTTCAGACCTAGCAGTCAGACGGTGGTAAGAATGCCCAGTCCTAAACATATCCGCCCACCCCGTCACTCGCTAAGCACCCAACGAGTCGGGTGTTCTCAGAGGAGCTGAGGTCCTCAGTCCTACCTTGTGATGCGAGGAATTCGCAGTTTGAGATCTTCGTTCTTATTTTTCCCTCGTCCCATCGGCTCTGAGGAGACAAAACACAATCAAGGCGATGGTGATTTACTACAGTCAAACCAAAGCCATTTAGCCTCTGTGGATTACAAAAAGAATGTTTTATTTATAGTCATCTCTGTTGCTAAATAAACTTGTAACATTAGCTCACAATAAACAGTTTAAATATCTGTCCTTAATCTCCATAATACCTTCTGCGTTTATTAACTGTCTCCAAACACACAGACACTGTATTGGCAAATTGCATAATGCCATACACAGCCCCATTAACCACCCAATGGTCAGTTTAAACTGTTGAAATACAAACCTTTTCTTGATCATTGAGGAAGTGGGTGGCTTGGACCCTGCCTGTGAGGGCCAGCCCGAGCTGAGAGGGAAACAATCTCACAGGACAGATAAGAATACTCTCAACAAAAATAACAACTTGTCCACTCAAGAAGAGAACTTGGGTATTCTGGGTGGGAAGACAAAAAACCGAACTGCTACACCACAGACATCAGTAATATTTCTCTCATCAGAGAAAAGATTTTAGTTCCAAACACAGCGTATATACATAATTGTAAAGCACATTGAGCATGCTTTAGAGCATGGACATACGCTATATAAAAGCTCAATTATTATTATTACTATACAGACTGGCGTGTAAATGGCCACAGCGGGCTCGGGGGGTTCCAGCCGCAGCTCGTCTCGGCGTTGTGTACTTGAGAAAGGTACTTTACACGAATTTCCCATTCCGCTTGGACCTTTCGGAGATGAACGTTTCACTCAGATGTCCTGCCTCTTAAAAA
Organism: Aplysia californica; assembly: GCF_000002075.1. Lineage (NCBI taxonomy): Eukaryota > Metazoa > Mollusca > Gastropoda > Aplysiida > Aplysiidae > Aplysia > Aplysia californica. The sequence goes on from NW_004797593.1 coordinate 193,393, forward strand.
ACCTAACAGTGTTGATCGGAGCATTAAACCCATACCATTTCAGCATTTTTTTCCCCTAGCCACAGCCCGGTCATTACCTGACACACTGCGCAGGTAGTCGTGATGCTCATGGGTTTCCTCCTTCACCTTGCGTCGCTTTCGGCGAGCACCGACATTTCTGGGAAGAAAATAACAATCACATTTATACACCGAACGGAAGGACAACCACTTCACAGCATGCACTTGGGGAAGAAAGATATGTTAAACACTTTGCAGTCACACAGCCAGCAGTACAGTCACACAGCCAGCAGTACAAAATATCCCATCTGGTCACCCACCTTGGAGAGTGACTACAGTGGACTTCTCAGGCCTGGCACAGTTCTGTGCTAGGTGACCAGAACAGATAATTTTCACCGTCGCATTATTGCACCGAGTGACCGCAAAGGGTAAACAGTGATATTAATACTGACCAGTCTCGTCAGTCTTAAGCAGGGATCAATATAGAATTTTTCCTGGACTACCGACTGATTGAAGGTGTGGGGGCGGAGCAGTTAGTGTGCTCGTCTCCAAAGCAGAAAGTCCGGGTCCGAGCCTCGGTTCGGACAAAGATTTTTTTGGCCCCTCCTGCCTACCCAGCATTCATGGGTACCTGACTTCAAGTTGGGAAAGTAAAGGCGGCGTGAAAGGGAACTGGCCACCCTAACACATTATGCTGAAGGCCCAAGAAGTTGTCTCGCTAACAAAAAGGCAATCCCCAATGCCCGGATCGGATGCGGGAACAACTTTACTTTTTACCGACTGACTCAGTGCTGCTCCTTTTCAACTTCCAACCCCAGAGCTGTCTCTAATGTGTGCACATCACACATGGGACCACCAAGTTGGTAATTATTTAAGAAAACTAGACACCCCACCCCCATCTACCCAGGGATAAAATAAAGGAAATAAGAAAAAAAGACGAATCCCACCAACATTTGTCTAAACTAATCCGAAATCAAACAAAGTACTTTTGCATGAGAGGCAAGCACGTTACCTCTAGGATAACAAGATGGAGATGGACATAAAAAGAGATAGAGGGAGACAGAAAAGGGGAAACAGAGAGAAAGAGAGAGAGGGAGAGAGAGACAGATGGGGGAAAAGAGAAGAGAGAAGGAGAGATATAGAGACAGATAGAGAGAGAGATATATATATATAGAGAGAGAGAGTGAGAGAGAGAGAGAGAGAGAGAGAGAGAGAGAGAGAGAGAGAGAGAGAGAGACAGAGAGAGAGAGAGAGAGAGAGAGAGAGAGAGGGAGGGAAAGAGACAGTGAGACAGAGAGAGAGACAGAGAGAGAGACATAGGCAAAGAAAGCTTCCTCACTCAAGGATAAAGGGATGCTCCATCAGCTCCTGGGATGTGGCACGATTGTTGGGATCTGGTTCAAAACATCTGAAACAAAACAACGTACTGTCTCAAAAACAAAACAACAGACTGTCTAAAAAAATCAACCCAATAGACCATCTCAAACAAAACAACAGACCGTCTGAAAAACAAAAACAACAAAACATGTGAAACAAAACAACAGACCGTCTCAAAAACAAAACAACAGACCGTCTCAAAAACAAAAACAACAAACATCTGAAACAAAACAACAGACAGTCTCAAAAACAAAAACAACAAAACATCTGAAACAAAACAACAGACTGTCTCAAAAACAAAACAACAGACCATCTCAAAAACAAAACAACAGACCGTCTCAAAAACAAAACAACAGACCGTCTCAAAAACAAAAACAACAAAACATCTGAAACAGAACAACAGACTGTCTAAAAACACACCCAGCAAACAACACCTTCATTATACATCTGCAATACGTCACAAATCACATACCTGAACAGTAATTAATTCAGACTAACAAGGGGTTAAAGTTCAGGCTCATATGAAAGAGCAGAACAAAAGCCGTTCTCTTCTCTGCTGTTGAACAGTAAATTCAGATTTATAAGAAACAAGCTGGGCCCCCTTTCGATGAAAGGAATGATCGGTGCTTTAATATCAACTAAAAGTCATTGGCCTACTATATTTACACTCTACTGGAATGGGGCAATAAATCTTGAGAGATGCAAAAATTTATAAGGTCTAGATCTATACTCTCAAAACAAAATGCACCTCGTGAAATATCACTTCGGGATTTTCTAAAATTACAGAGACAGAAGCGTCGGCCTACAAATGCAATCGGCGAAATAAAGAAATTTAGCTTTTTGCAGCAAAACTGTCTCAAAACTGAAAAAACCAAGGGCGTCATGCTCTGGAGAATATTTCAAACAATCTTTTAGCGAAAACCGCATGTCGATTGAGGCAGCCATTAAAAAGCCTTTTGAATAGCGAAATTCGGCCACCACAAATAGATAATAGATGAAGAAAGAGAAGAAAAAAAAGCAGAAAAAGATGAGAGAAAGTGAAAAAAAGAAAGAAAAGATCACTTTTCGTAAACCCTGGATAAAATTTGAGTCCCAGTTGTATACATCCAAGGAGTTGGCGGGGTTACAAATAAACCCACTTAGTCTATCAGAGCATTAGATGTACACACAGCACAAGTGAGCGGACGACAGGACGGTGGAAAGAGACCACCCACCTCAGCAGAAATTCTTTGGCTTTCTCGGACATGTTTTCTGGAATCTGCGGGTGCATCTTGAAGTAGCCGACCTTGAACATGGCTGCCTCGGGGGAGCCCAGCTGGGAAAGAAAAGACAACCAGATTCCATGATTAGTGACTCACACTCTTTCTAGCCAGCTACACTCTATCCACTTCAGGAGGCTGCATGCAACTAATATACAAGTTTCAATTTAACAAGTTCACCCTTAGCGAAAAGCAGTTAGGGACATCAAGTGAACCTTCATGCTCATGTGGTGTCGGTGGCCTAGTGGTTAGGCTCTCGGACTCGCAACCGTAAGGTCGTGGGTTCGAATCCCGTCGGGGACCCGACGTTGTGTCCTTGGGAAAGGCACTTTACACTTCAGGTGGGAATGGGTACCCGGCTATAGACAGCGAAAGATCTTGTCAGTTTGTTAGTGTTTGAGCGCTTAATCAGCTGCTTGCACTGTATGCTTCCCAGGAGGCTGAGAATGTTTCGGAGTGTTCTATGGTCTGCTGGGGTAATAATATAGTGTAAAGCGCATAGAGCCTGCTGTTGAGCAGGGATATGCGCTATACAAATGCTATTTATTATTATTATTATTATTATTATATACTAAAAGTATTTCTAACTGAGCAGTTCTATTCATACCGAATGGTTTTAGTGCCTTGAAATACATACAGTGGTAAATCATCCCTTAAGGTAACTAGGCCAAATTAAACAAAAGCAGCCAAAATAAAGCCAGATGAAGAGCCTTAGAAAAACAGGACAAAGGCATGTTTGCATGCATAAAAAACAACAGCAGAAAAAGTTATCCTGAGAAGTATCTACAGAAGCTTAAACAAGCAATTTACCTTTCTACAAATTTGCATAATTCTATAAATTTATTGTAAAGCAACACAGCATATTTTATTTAGTTGCATGTCCCCTTCAGCCTTGAACCTTTGTAAAACCTAACATTTCCCTCATCACTGAGCCTGGTGGTTGGCGCAGTATGTAGTGGGCTTGCCCCTTGTTGTGCTCACCTCAATGAAAGGAGGCTTGCCCGTAGCCATCTCTATCACAGTACAGCCCAGGGACCAGATGTCAGCCTGTGGACACAAGGAACAACATGGCCAGTTTAATTTGGGGGGCGGGGTCTCCGAGACAACCAGCTCGTTCACACATAAACCAACATACCCACACACTATCGTTAAAAGGCAACAGACCCACACTGATGAGATAACCAAATCACACACACACATACGAGACGACAAATGCACCTACATGAGATAACATGACATACACACATTAGATTGCCAACATATCCACATACACATGAGATAACCAACTTTCCCACGCACATGAGATAACATACACACATCAGACAGCCAAACATCTAAAGAACACATGAGATAACATACACACATCAGACAGCCAAACATCTAAAGCACACATGAGATAACATACACACATCAGACAGCCACTGGGCACTCGTAACACAATAAAGCCATATAAGTTCCGAAAATTAGAGGTGTTACAAGAGAGTAACAAACACAAAAAAGGAGGGGAGATAGTAAATAGATATTAATAGGAAAGAAGGAGCAAACTACACCAGAGCACCCACCAACCCATGAGGAGTTTAATGAGGGGAACGCTTAGAGATCACCAACTCATTCACGCGTGAATTAACCGACACACACCCACACATTAAAGCCAACCAACTCACATATACATATGAGATAACATACTCATACACACACGTGAGATGACATATACACACATCAGATCGCCAACCAACTCACACACACATCACATAACCAACCACATAGATCAACTCATACAGTATCATACACACATGTGATTAGTAACTCATACAAACATTAGATCACCTACTCATGTATGAATATCAAGTGATGAATTCACACACACACACAAGACACACACACACGAGATAACAAACTCATACTCAAACACGAAGTAACACACACAGATCACCAACACACACACACAGATGAAGTGACCAACTCACACACACACACAAGAGACTACCAACACACACACACAGATGAAGTGACCAACTCACACACACACACAAGAGACTACCAACACACACACACAGATGAAGTGACCAACTCACACACACACACAAGAGACCACCAACACACACACACAGATGAAGTGACCAACTCACACACACACACAAGAGACCACCAACACACACACAGAAATGAAGTGACCAACTCACCGGCGGGCCGTAGCCTCGCGTCCCCTTGTCTATCACCTCGGGGGCCATGTACTGAATGGTTCCGGCAAACGTGTCTGCGCATGGGTTGATGCCCGACAGACGCTTGGAGGTGCCGAAGTCGGAGATCTTGAGGACCCCGCTGTACGTGTTCACCAGCACGTTGTCTCCCTTGATGTCGCGGTGGACGATCTTGTTGTCGTGCTGCGGGTGGAATGAGCAAAACGCAAGAACATAATTGTCGAGACTTAGCTGGATACATCCAGGAAGAGCAGACACACCCAATAAAATACCTTCCCCGTGTAGAAACTGAGCTCTCATCTTTTGAGCGTGAGTGTACAAGAAGTTCGTACAAGTGTTTCAGGTTGGTGTATGAGTGCGTGACCGTCAGTGTGAGTGTGAGTGATCATGTGAAGGAGGGAGGCCCAAGACAAGGAATAATGCGCACTTTTTAAATACCCATCAGTCATGTCATTTAAAGCATATGAGATTGAAAGGGATGTCAACTTTAAACAGTTTCTATTCAAACATTTTGTTTTTAAGCTGCGACATTCTGATTTTCAATTTGACCTCAGTATAAAGTGCATCTATCAAAACTAGGGCTCACCAGATATTTGAGGCCATCCAAAATCTGCTTGGTGTAGAAAGCAATCGTAGCTTCATTTTCTTTCAAAGGCCCCCATTTGGATCTCAGTAACTGAGACAGGCTTCCTGTAGACAAAATACAGGCACACAAGAATAAATGTCACTGGCCACTAATCACACCTAAGTATTATTGTGTAAATTTTTACACACACACATACACCTCCCCCTTCCGAAGTCAACACAATTCACACCAACTAAGAAGCGAGCTGCTTCCATTATGCCTGTCGGATCATAATCAGGCTGAATGGGATATAGCAGCCCAGAAGAAAGATGGCCATACTCAATGAAAAAAACCCTTCTCACACAAGAATCAACCCCCACTTCTTTCTTGGGTAAGAGTGAAAAGCCTAACCAAGTATGCAAATCTGTCGCCATTTATGAAAGTCGGAAAGTGCAAAGGAAACTGCCAAATGTTAAGCCCAGGTCTAATTAACCCCATACCAACTTTTAGCAGGATCTTCTAAACAGAAAGTAAATTATATATAACTTAGACAAAAGGACAAAAATTATCCAAAAAGCATCAACAGAAAGAGCATGTATACCAGAACAATCTGGGTTGTTTTTTTGTTTTTTTTTGGTAAGTTTTACGGCCCTTGCAACGCAATAAGGTAATATAAGTGCCGAAGATTAGAGGTTGTACAAGAAATACAAAAAAGAAGGGGGAGAGATGGGGACGATAGATATTTGATAGGAAAGGAGCAAACCACACCACAGCACCTGCCAACCAGCCACAGAACAATCTGTCATCTGTGATAAAAAAGTATGTAAGGAAGAACAGAAGAACTTCCAGCACAGCCCACACAAGCCTGGAGTCTCACCTCCTGGGACCTGCTCCATGAAGATCTTGAAAAAGCCCTCCTCGCTGACCGATCCCAGGTATCTGACGATGTTCTTGTGGTTGAGACGCATGTGGAGCTTGATCTCCTCATGCAGGGGCTGTACCTCTCTGTGGACGGGAAGGGGGGGGAGGGGAGAGAGAGAGAGACATGAACACAGGAGCACGTCAACACCTCTCCGGCATTAGAGATATCACCAATTTGTTTGTTTGTTTGAGTAAAGAGAAGCACAGTAATGGTTATTTAGTGCTGGTAAAAAGCAAAACAGGGGAACAGTAAGACAAACAGACAGAAACAGCAAAGGGAAAGTAAAGAAGTAGGACCTACCAGTGGTGCCCTCCAATCACCTGCAGATAGATTTCACCAAGCCCTTGAAGACTTCCCCAATCTTCCTTGAACTATTTGTGCCTTTCAAGCACAATGAATGTGGACAGGAAGCAGGAGACTATTTCAAACATTACAACATACACACCTTGACGGGACATTTCAACCAAGATGGGAGCTTGAAAAACAGTAAAACAAGTGTTTATAGTTTTGACTAGGAGAATAGAAGTTCTTTCTAAACTATAAGTGATGGGAATATTTCGGCTGGACACTAAAACTCAAATTCTTCTAACAGAGCAGGAAAGGAAGCAACCCTGCAGCATATCTTTGATCTCTATGTTGACATCTGGCTCAACACAGTCCAGCCCCGTGCCCAGGGGAAACACAACTGTTACTGTTACTCACTGCTGGTATTTCTCTGGCACTTCCTTGACCGCCACTTTGACCTGTGTCTTCTTGTCGCGCGCAGCATACACCGCGCCGTACGTGCCACGACCCAACAGGATCCGGTTGCCCTTCTCGTCAAAATCGTAGGCATACTGTTGGACGACATTAACTTTGTATTTGAAATACACACACACATGTTTCTCAAAACATTCCAAACTTTCATAGCCTGTACCACAATCTATAACACTGCATAGGATCAGTTTTTACAACAATAGTTGTTTTTTTTATAGTTTTATTACATTTTATAGTACTTGCAACACAATACGGTCATATAAGTACCGAAGATTAGAGGTGTTACAAGAGAGTAGCAAACACAAAAAAGGAGGAGGAAAGATAAGGACAATAGATTTTTTATAAGAAAGATGGAGCAAACCATACCAGAACACCCGCAACCACTCGCTTTACAACAATACAACATACGCAGTTAATTCATAGTAAACATTACTGTTATTTTGCATCAGAAGTCTGAACATTTCCCTTTACTTTCCACAATAAACTGCAACAATACATTTTATAAACAATAAGCATTTAAAAAATCGATACACAAAACAAAATCAAGATAAACAACCAGCCAAGTGGTGATGTGTCAACTCAACACACAACTTACATCTACAACATCATCTATGTCGTCCTCGTCAATGAGAATGTCCGGACTAGTAGCCAGCTCACTCATCATGGAGTAAAACCTGTCCGGGGGGG
>NW_004797593.1:201311-211152 GCF_000002075.1 Aplysia californica
GAGAGAGAGAGAGAGGCAGAGAGGGGGGGAGAGGAGGGAGAGAGTGAGAAAGGGAGAGAGAGGGAGAGGCAGATAGAGAGACAGAGGGAGGGAGACAGACAGAGAGATAGAGAGAGAAATTATATGACAAAACGTTGAATCCCAAACTTTACTGATGTCCATGGAAATCAAATCAACGCAATTTCTTTGCTGCTTAAATAAGGACCAAAAAAATAATAAAATATGAGAACCCAACTAGTTACAGAGAATTAAACATTTTATGCTTATGATAGAAAACTGCTCCTCAGATAAAAAGATTGCCCAAGTTTTGAGAAAGCCAGGGTATAGGCTGTTAACTCTCAAGAACAAAAGGAAACAACTTTACTTTCAACAAATACATCTTTTGTACCTAACATACCTGGTGCAGCATTTACTAATGCCACACAACTCATTTGAGAGAAAAAGGAGGAAAATAACTTTGATATGTCAAAATGTATCATTTTAAAAAATTGTTTATTAGATTAACTAATGTGAAAACACAGTTACATCAATTTGCACATACAGAAGGGCTCTAGTCAACTTGGTGTGTACATAAGACAACCTACAGGACCTTTCATTCTCACGTACAGAAAGTTGCACAAGAATCCACGCAGCCCCCACCCACATTTCCACCAGGTCGCGACCTCAGTGCTTTCTTGTCGTATCTTCATTTTTAATAACAGTGAAAACAGTTCATAACAAAGAGTGAGCTTATCCCTCTCCATACGTCATGTTTTACTATCGTATCCATACGACGTGAATATCTCTGAGCCCCTACTCTCCAAAGAGGAAATTTACTCGTTATTCCCATCTGTACGCTTTGCATAGCAGTCAGTCAAAATGATTTTTTGAAAAATACTGAAAGTTTCAAAGAGATCTTCGCACTAGAAGTATTATAAAATGTGAAGAATACATCCCCTGGGGTACAAAATGACCTCAGGCGTACAGATAGGATTCAGAAGAGGTCACATTTTCACTGTTTAAAGAAATGGAGATACGACAAGAAATCACTAAGGTCGCGAAGTGCACTGACTGACCTTTGCGCCTGAGACTCGGAGGAGAAGAAGATGTGGTAGTCGTCGTCTGAGATGTCCTGCACGTACAGGAAGATGGCCCGCGCGTCGCGCTTGTACAAGCTGGGGGAGACAACCGGGTCAGGCAATGTCAAGGACACGGTGTTTAGGGGACATTCAAATGACAAAGACATAGTGTTTGGGTGGATGGTCACTGGGATATGTCCTAGCTGCGAAAGGCCTAGTACAGGAATAACTAGCAACAGCACTTTTGTATAATTGTTGATACTGGAGGTATATTTCATACTATGTCACATTCATGAGACATAAGTATTGATGTTGTACTGAAAATTATGCCATTTTCATGATACTACTGCATTGGTCTTGTTGAGTTGTTTAATGCATGCCTTGTCCATGTTATCATAACTTAGATTTCGCAACAGGGATCAATAAAAAGGGTGTTTCATCTTTAACACTTTGCCTTCACATCTCGCCGATCGGCAATGTCTACCCCCCATTTGATTTTCCCCCAAATGCCTTTGCCTTTGATAGCAAGGGTACTCACTATATGAGCCTTGTGATAGCAAAGTGTTAAATGTTTTACACACTTCTCACACATTCTTCAAATAATCTGCTCACTGAACCCACGACTTGTTGCGAACTAATCTGTGTGACAGCTGTGTTGGCCTCACCTGACTCGCTTGATGGTGTCGGCCGGGAAGGTCCAGTCGGACGGTCGGTGGTCCCGCTTGTCCTGCCACACATGCCACAGGCGCACGTTCTGATGGACAGAGGGAAACGATAGACAGAAGGTAGGATGGAACATTCAATGCTAGGAGGAGGAAGAGGAGAGAAGAAAAAAAAAAAAATAATTAAAAAAAATAAATAAAAAATAATAATAATAACAATAATAATAACTAATATTAATAAATAATAATAATATTAATAATAATTGCATTTACATAGCACATATCTATGCTCTGTGCACTTTACAACTATTTTTACTCTAACCCAAGAAAACTCAGAAACGTTCCCAGCTTCTAGGGAAGCATGCTAGTTATGGCACGCTGACAACGAGCACTAAGGAAAGACAGAAAAATGCGATAGGGAGCTCTCAAGCTAGTTCATTAATAAATATTTAGGAAGGACAGAGGGCAGAAGATAAAATTTCAAAGTTTTGACAGCATGTTGACTGCAACTGCTGAAACTAGACAGAATGCGACAATTCAGCAGTTGTCACCACAATCTGATATTTGAGAAACAAATTTAAGATCATGATAGACAGAGCAAATAACATTTTCAGCTATAACCTAAGGACTTTCCAAGCAGCTAACATTTTCATTTATTGACCGCAAAACCCATTCTTAGCACACTCAAGGAAATCATCACTACAAATGTGTACTCTACCTTCTCTTGGATTTCTGCATTCACTTGGATGTAACTGGGAATAAACTCCCGGTTTGGTTCCAGCAGCAAAACCTATTGAGAGACATTTCACCAAAGGTTAACCACAGGTATAATAAGACAAAAATAATTTCACACAAAATCTCAACAGAGACCAACGTTAGAATCTCAGAACAAAAAGATCAGCCAGTGGGAGAGGGAAGTCAAAATCAATCACAAAATAAAAGAAACAGACACAACAGAACATTTTTGTTACCCGATGTGCACTATATTTTTGGCGGAACGTTATTTATTAATAACGTTCCACGTCGTCTTTGCTATTGTGCAGTTACATCCTGTGCTGCACCTGAAGAGATGGCAAGATGACATGACAGAGAACAAAACATTATCCTTTATGACTCGTCTTAACAACAGCCAGCAAGATATTGGCCAAAAGTGCAGATTCTCAAGACATTGATGAGTATCCACAAATATTTTATATAAACACTTGAACACATGGACACTGGTACAACTGGTAACAGTACTTGCAGCTGTACATGTTTTACACACCGACTGACACAATTTAGATCATTTAGGAGGCAGGCTGCTTTTAAACTGTAGTTCATAAGTGAGAGTTTCGATATGAACATATGAGCAGTACCAGTCACCCCCCTCGCTCTGACAGCAATCCTTAGATAGATAGAATTATGCACCTTCAGCGTGCTAAAGGAAACAGATCTACTTTACTGGAGACAAAATCCAAAACAAACCATCCCTAAGAGAAAGTTTAAAAATTATGTTTTTTTCCTATTCAAATTTTGTTTTTTACACACACACACACAGACACGCACGTACACACTTCTAGGTTCATTTATATTATCGCCAGAGCGACTGTTGAGAACAATAGCCATGACAATGAATACTTGAGTCAATAGTGAACATGAGCCCTGTCAGGATATGATATCGTACCTAGGTAGATCTATCTTGGTATCTGTGTTGTGTGTGAGTGTGAGTGTGTGTGTGTGTGTGTGTGTGTGTGTGTTGTATGTGTGTGTGTGTGTTGTATGTGTGTGTGTGTGTGTGTGTCTGTGTGTGTATATGTGTGTGTGTGTGTTGCGTGTGTGTGTGTTGTATGTGTGTCTGTGTGTATGTGTGTGTGTGTGTATGTATGTGTGTGTGTGGGTGTGTGTTTGTGTGTAAGTGTGTGTGTATGTGTGAGTGTATGTGTGTGAGTTCAAAGGTTGGTTGAGTATGTATGTCAAAGGTGAAAGAATGATGTTGCCAGACATCATGAGAACTCCTAAAACATTCAGCTTCAGAACGTTTTTGAACTATTTATGCCCTATCAAACTTCACAGGTCAAAGATAAAATTCAAAGCATTCTAAAAATACAAGGAATAAATGTAAAATAGTTCAGGCAATGGTGCATAAACAGCCGTGGAAATCACTACTTTCAATGTCAGATCTGGAGCCCCGACAGAACGTGTTCTACTTACAGGGAACTGGCTGCTGGTCAGCTCCGACAACGGCTTGGACACCTCGATGAAGAAATCCATCCAGAAGGTGAACAGCTGTAGTGTGCCAGGTGTGTGGTGGGGATGGTGGTTGGGGGAGGGGGGGGGGGTAAAAAGGCAAGAGGACAGAGTGAGCCAAACAGTAGATTAAACAATATAGTATAGATGGCATGGGCAAGTTTCCATAAAAATCACTATTAAAACAAGGGCAAGTTTCCATAAAAATCACGATTAAAACTTTTTTTCTTTACAACAAACAACATAATATAAATAATATGAGCAGGTTTCTATAAAAAATCACTATTAAAACTTTCTTTTCCAACCTGTAAACAGCTGTGAGTACGACTCTGTGGAGCCAAACAGTAAGACAAACAATATATAAATAACATAGGGAAAAGTTTTCATTTTAAAAAATCTATTAAAACATTCTTTTCAACCTCTAAACTGTTGAGAGTATGCAAGTAACTTTATTCAGTGTTTAAGGCCACTGGCCAACATCACATCATAAAAGTACTCTTGTTAAATAAAGTTTCCATATAAGGAAAATGTACAGGTTGTGCACATATCTCTTATCATGGGTCAAACATTATATTTCTGTCACTGGGCCGAGTCAGACTGGGGGGGGGGGGGGGGGGGAGTTAACAACAATTTCCTTTGATGGATAAAGTGTGGACAATAAAAAATAAAGTGAAATTCATTTTCTTTTTTTTTTTAAATTTATTTTTAGTAGAGATTTTACGGCGCTCGCAACTGCGTAAGGTCATATGAGCGCCAGAAGATTAGGTGTTACAGTAGAGTAACAAACGTAAAAAAGAAGGAAGGGGAGATAAGGACGATAGATGTTTGATAGGAAAGAAGGAGCAAACCACACCAGAGCACCCGCCAACCACCCACAATTCATCTTCAATTTCATGAGAGTTACACCTCTCACATAAGGGTGAATTTATTAATTTCCTGTTGAGAGTATGAGACTGTGAAACTTAACTACCCCACAGGGCAGTGCCACTGACTGAAGTGTCTTTAGGCCATTCCCGAAGGGGGAACATTAATATGTTCTTATGCACAGTAAAATTGTAAACGGGCTGATTCATCAATGTCATGCTCATAACTGTGCCTGAACTGCAACTTTTTTCCTTAATCCTTACCATCGTAATTTCACCTCTACTTCTTTTGTTTATTTGCCACACTTTTGTAACCCTCTATTTCAGAGGTGTCTTGATAGTCAAAGCAGACTTTAGGCTGTTGAAGCTAAAGAGGTGAGCAGAGTTAGCCTGATTCCCTGTAAAGACTTCTCTGTTGACATCCACCCCTTGGCGCTCATATGACCGTATGCAGTTACGAGCGCCGTAAAAACTCTACAAAAACTAAAACTGTGAACCTGAATGTGTCTGCCATGGACTCACCTGGCTGTCTTTGGAGGAGAGAACCTTGACGCTGCTCTTCCTGAATCGGCTGATCAGCGTGATGTTCCCCACAGTTGACTTCAGATACCTGCGAATAAAGATTTCATACATCAGTCGGTCACAGCAGAAAAAAACAACCCAAATTCAGATACCTGCAAAAAAAAGATTTCATACATCAGTCGCTTACAGTAGAAAGAACCCCCAAACTACCCAAATTCAGACACCTGGGAATAAAGATTTCATACATCAGTCGGTTATTGGAGAAAAAAAACAACCAAAAAACAAACAACCCAAATTTAGATATGTGAGGCAGCGTGGTGGAATCAGGCTCTCGTCAAAATAATCAAAGTGAAGAAACTTGCATTTTTCGGCTGGTTTTTTAACTTTTATAAAATTTTGCTTTTTGGCTCAACACCTTTCATGTCCATTAAAGAACTCATTTCTGTGTGGATTTTTCTGAAAAATGTCTGTTAAAGGCACAAAAAATGTAAATTTTCAGTTACCGCGGTCTCTTAAGCTAAGGAAATAACTAAACTTTGGCGGCCATTTTCTCACTAACTTTACCTCTGAAAATGGGTGACCCCCATCTCCTTCATTTGCAAATATCTCGACTTGTATTCAAGATAAATGGATATTTATTTTCATCCAAATAAAGACAAGTGAACAAGCTTTAAGATGATACCAATAACTCTACATGTCCAAAAATTGACGAGAGCCCGATTCCACCACGCTGCCTCACATATACCTGCAAATAAGGATTTCCTACATCAACTGATTACCCTAGAAAATAAAAAACAAACAACCCATCAATGACTGGACATAAAATATGTAGCAAAACATGCAGAAATATAACCATCTGTTGTGAAGGATCGGTATCTACTACCATTTCACATTGTATTAGGTCGCTTTTAAGGACGAACGGGCTAACCCAGATTTCAGGGTTTCCAGAAATCCACCAAAAGTGGGCATTGCCCTACCTATAGGAGAAGTTTGGTTTTATTGGAGTGTATAATTGTTTGGTTAAAGAGAAAACTCTCCTTGTCTTTTAAAGAAACTGTACAAGGGTCCAAAAACTTTACCTTCGATTTTCTCAAAACAGCATTTTTCAGGATAGCCCCCTTGTGCTTAACATTCTGCCATCACAAGGCTCATATTTAGTAAAAACCCTTGCCATCAAAGGCAAAGGCATTTTGGGGAAAAATCCAAATAAACTGGGTGGTAAACATCGCCGATCGGCGAGATGTGGTAGTAAAGTGTTAAAAACAACCATTTGTAAGTGTGGATGTCATCATCCCTATTGACACAATTTAGATCATGTAGAAGGTCGGCAGCTTCTCCTCTCAATTACATGTATTTTTTAAAAAAACAACAAACAAACAGCAGAAAAATCACTGACCACTCAGGAGGCTCGAGGCGGTACATGCAGTCGGCAGCCTGCACGGCCTTGCTGTAGTCCTCGGCCAGAACGCTGATCTCGAAGAAGGTGGCCACGTCCCAGTAGTTGGTCAGGGAGGACAGGCTGCCCTTCTTGCCGATCAGGTTGTTCAGCGTGATTCCTGCGACACAACACACACACACGTGTACAGTTAAACCCCCTTCCTTCCTTCCTCTGGATGGCCTCCGTTAGGGTTAAATCCCCTCTAAACAACAGACTGCCCAAGACTGCAACATCACACATAGAGGAGTCTCAACGCAGTGGAACAAGGTGCTGGTCAATTTTTAGTTTAGATTTAGTTAAGAGTTTTACCGCACTTGCAACACAATAAGGTCATATAAGTGCCGAAGATAACAGGTGTTACAAGAGAGTAACAGACATAAAAAAGAAGAAAGGGAGATAAGGATGATAGATGTTTGATAGGAAAGAAGAAGCAAACCCCACCAGAGCACCCGCCAACCACCCACAAACAACAGACTGGCCAAGACTGCAACATCACACACACACATATGTAAGTGTGCACTTAAATCCACAACCACAATCTGTCAAAGACAACCATCTGTACAAACGACCACTTCCCACTTCCCCCTTGCATTTTGTTTTAGTAAATGTGAGGCAGCGTGGTGGAATCAGGCTCTCGTCAATTTTTGGGCAAGAAGAGTTATTGGTATCATCTTAAAGCTTGTTCACTTGTCTTTATTAAGATGAAAAAATATCCATTTTATCTTGAATACAAGTCGAGATATTGCAATTGAAGGAGGTGGGGGTCACCTGTTTTCAGAGGTAAAATTAGTGAAAAAATGGTCGCCAAAGATTAGTTATTTTCTATCTTAATAGTCCGTGGTAACTGAAAATTTACATTTTTTGTGCCTTTAATCAACGTTTTTCAGAAAATTCCACACAGAAATGAGTTCTTTAATGGGCATGAAACGTGTCGAGCCAAAAAACAAAAATTTGATAAAAGTTCACAAACCTGTGGAAAAATGCAAGTTTCTTCACTTTGATTATTTTGACGGGAGCCTGATTCCACCACGCTGCCTCACAAATGTTTTATGGCACTTGCAACACAATAAGGTCATATAAGTGCCAAAGAATAGAGGTGTTACAAGATACTAACAAAAACAAAAAAGAAGGAGGTGAGATCAGGGTGATAGATGTTTGATAGGAAAGAAGGAGCAAACCACACCAGAGCATCCGCCAACCACCCACTGCTCTAACCACAATCTGTCCAAGACAATCACCAGTACAAAAGACCACTTCCTCGTTGCATTTTTTCCTGTATTCTAATGACACTGTCCAAGAGGAACACCTGTCTAAGACGACCACTTTCCCCCTAGAAAATGGGTGGTCTTCTTGAACAGGTTTGACTGTACAAAAAGGGGCTCATGTTGTTTGAGAATCCCCTGAGCAGAAGCACATTACCGTCACACACACACACACACACACACACACACACACACACACACACACACACACACACACACACACACACACGTGCGTGCATGCAGATTTGTTTGTTTTATGTAAAGTGAACAACATGGCACAATAACGGTCACTTAGTGCTGGGAAAAAGGAAGACAGACAAACACAACACAAGTAGGACCAACCACAGGCACCCTCCAACAGCCTGCACACATACGCACACACACACACACACACACATATTATTTCACCAACAAAACATGAAAGGTATCGATGTGAACTATATTCCTATCAGAGATAGATTGATGGATGTTAAATTGCAGGTCCAAATTTATCCGGAAAAACAGCACCCTGGCAAAAACATTTATGATACAAAACAGAAAGTCTGAAATACAAGATTGAGATTTGCAGACATACAGAAATTTCCATAGAGGAGATAGGCACTTCAAGCAAATTTTATATTTCAGCAGGTCAACGGTCACGGGTAGCTGTAGCACTTACCAATTCTCTGCAGTTCAGAGCAGCTGGAGAAATCTTTCCCTGAGATGACGAGCAACGTGGCCAGGTTGATGCCCGCGTACTCGTTAGGCTGCACTTCAAAACCTTTGCGGTACCTGACAATAAACACCGGAACAAAGACAAATCTTCAGCTAGTTGCCACAACAACTTTGAAGCAATAGACTAAGCCTCACGAACAAACTTTACATCATACGGTTCGCACACTCAGCAACACAAACAAACCTCAACTCGTATGGGTCACAACGTAGCAACATGTGTCACATGTCACATTTTGAGTCACATTTTGAGAATATACCACTACAGGTATCAAATTATAGATTCCTTCAAGCCCTGCATAAGGCTGAAAACAGTATTAGTCTAGCTGCTTTGGTACAACATTATAGACACTAGAAAGTGGAGAATTACAAACACACAGCGTTGATAAAATCAAACATTATCAAAACATCCCCCCCCCCCCACACACACATACACAGCCGCAGCACCCATCAGGGCTACATCGTCGGTGTAATCCGAGTCCACACACACACACACACACAAACACACACACACACACACATACACACACACAAGACTGACCAGCTGATGGCGTTGTGCAGGGCTGCATCGTCGGTGTAGTCCGAGTCCACAAACTTGTCCTTGTAGATGCGGCCACACAGGCAGATCATGTCGGGGACCGGGCTCTCCGACTTCTCTATGGCCTGCCCGGGCAGAAACAACCACCGTTACTTTTATTACATAGAGTTGGGGAAAGAGGACAGGACTACTGCCCCTTTACCTTTTCACTCTCAATGGTGTACAATCATTATTCCCAAAACCATCTTGTTTGTTATAGTAAGGCTTTACGGCGCTCACAACTTCAAAAGGTCAAACGAGCGCCCTGCGCCAAGAGGTGGATGTCAACAGAGAAGTTCTTACAGGGAATCAGACTTACCCTGCTGACCTCTCTGGCTTCAACAGCACGCAGTCTGCTTTGACTATCAAGGCACCCCAGAAATAAATAGCAGTTCAGAAGAGAGTGACAAACATACAAAATAAGTAGAGGAAAAAATGACGATAGTAAGGAAGAGGAAAGAAAAAGCAGCAGTTTCCCCTAAGTTGTTCCGACACAGTATGAGCACGACATTGATAAATCAG
>NW_004797593.1:211278-215224 GCF_000002075.1 Aplysia californica
GGGGGGGAGGGAAAAAACCATCAACCCAATTTGAGAAAGGAAGCATTTGAAAGCATAACCAGTTGTCACATTGCTTGTCCCCAGCAGAATTCAAAAAGGGAACTTTTGGCATCGGTGGCCTAGAGGTTATGCTCTCAGGCTCGCAACCGTAAGGTCGTTGGATTGAATCGTGTAAGGGACCCGATGTTGAATCCTTGGGAAAGGCACTTTATGTTTATATAAATTTTCCTCACTTCACCAAGGTGGGAATGGGTACCCAGCTATAGACAGTGAAAAATCTTGCCAGTTTGATAGTGTTTGTGGGCCTAATCAGCGGCAAGCACTGTATGCTTCCCAGGAAGCTGAGAATGTTTCTGAGTGTTCTGTGGTCTGCTGGGGTAATAATATAGTGTAAAGCCCATAGAGCTTGCTGTTGAGCATGTGTAGGCGCTACCGCTAAATACAAATGCTATTTATTAATTATTATCATTAATAAATACGCCACTCGTTCTATGCATTCGTTTTTTTTAAATGTTCCACGTCAATGCCACTGGGGACAAAGTGTTACAACCTGCTAAGCAATCGTGTGCAATCTGGCACAGACTATGTTGAGTGTTCAAATCATGATGGAGGAATACACTCATTTTGTGACAGTTATAAGAAAGGACAGACATTTTTTCACAATATTATCTCACAATATGTCTTCATCAGGGAAACTTGCCACATCAACAGAGTGCTGAACAATTTGTTACTACTATATCCTACTTACCTTCAAAATAACACTCAACGCTTTCTCTCTGTTTCCATTTCTGTGGAAATAAATAAATCTCGGTAAGAATACAAAGAGAAAAACTTGATGAAACTAGCATTAGTGACTTGGAAAATAAGCCATTAATATTTACAAAAGTATCAAAACATTTATATTTTACCATAAAGAACAACAGTTTAAAGACATGAATTATATCTCATATCAAACATACAATCTGGCCCTTCGATAAGAAACAATTATTCAACCTGGAAAAGAAAGAATGCTCCGTATAAATTGAAAATTTAAAAAGCGGACGCTGTTTAGTAGAGAGGTCTAAACATATCAGAAACTTTCTCCTATCCATTTATTGACTATTGCAATGTGAAAAAAAAACTTTTAAAATGTCAATAAAATGTACTACTTGCACCTAAAGTTCATCTGGGGAACAGTGAGGAAAAGCCTGCTGCCACTTCTCCTTTCACTCTCAAAGTGCACAACCATTCTTATGGCAAAACCACCTACTCAATTTGTGAAAAGTTATGTTTGCGACATCTTACTTAATTCCTCACTAAAGAGACACGCACAAAGGTAAACCACTTGCACGACCGTGTAGCAATGCTGTTACTCTAACACCGGAACAATCAGCAGATGGACTCTGTGGTGGATATTGCAGCGGGGAGCGGAGCACGTATGGCAATGTCCGGAGTGCTAGGATGTTGTTCCCAGGATCAAGTAATCAAGTGTTACTTTAACAAATCCTCTCACCCATTTGTTTGTTTGTTTGAGTAAAGAGAAGCACATCGACACTATCATGGTCATTTAGAGCTGGGAAAACCTAAGACAGACAGACAGAAACAGCAGATGGAAAGTAAAAAAGTAGTAGGCGTAGGACCTTCCAGTGGCGCCCTCTAACCGCCAGCCCCCTCACCTGTTTAAGGCAAAAGCATACAGGTTCTGTATGCCCTGGTTCCCGTCTATCTTGATGAAGGGGAAGCTACTCACGTCCTCCACCAGCTTCACCATGGCCTTGTAGTCCTGAGGAGATCAACAGTCATGGTTTAGTGCATATGGACTTGAAGGCCTCTTTGAAAAACAAATATAGATAAATAGATGGATGGATGGACGGACGGATGGACGGACAGACAGACAGACAGACAGATAGATATGAAGTCAGACAGACAGACAGACAGACACACAGACAGACAGATGGATAGCATAAAAAACAACAGCACAGACAGTTCATCTAAGAGGGCTTGTTCAAGATGACCACCCATTGTCAAGGAGAAAAGTGGTCCTACTAAACAGTGTCATTATAATGTCTTAAACAGCAAGGATGGAAATGGGAAGTGGTTGTTTGTACAGGCGATTGTCTTGGACAGATGTTCATAAGAGCTGGCTTATATATTGTGAGGCATCGTGGTGAAAGTAGGCACTCATCAAAATAATGAAAGTAAAAAAACTGACACTTTTTCGCTGGATTGGCAATTCTTATCCAAATTTTGTTTTTTTGGCTCAACACCTTCTACGTTCATTTAAGAACCCATTTCAGTGTGAATTATATTGAAAAAAGTTGATTAAAGGCACACAAAAAAGTATTTTGTGAGTTTTCATGAACTCTGAGGCCTTGCAAATAACCAAACCTTGGAGGCAATTTTCTCACTTAATTTTACCTCTAAAAACCAGGAGACCCCCACCTCATTCCATTGGCAATATCTCGACATGTACTCAAGATAAATGGGTAATTCTTCAAGATAAATGAGGAATTCTTTCATCGAAAGGAAAGCAAAAGAACAAGCTTTAAGGTGATACCAATAACTCCACATGCCCAAAAATTGACGAGCGACTGATTCCATCCCGTCGTGACACAAATGAATTATCTATGAGAGAAGAACCTTCAAATAACAGTCCACCTCCAGTTTGACACAGTCCTTATTATATTTTTTAAAAGTAAGGGTGGAAATGTGAAGCAGTCGTTTGTACAGGTGATTGTCTTGGACAGGTGGTTATTTGAGTAGGTTCGGACACATACAATTTCTGGAACAATTCAATTGTACAAACTTACAAAAGTCAGTTGTCTTCATCGATAAATTCACAAGTCCCGTTTACCTGCACTTCCCTGAAGGAGATCATCATGTTGAGGACGGTGTCAACTGTGAGCAGTTGGGGGTCGTCCAGACGCCGACGCATCCCGAGCAGAGCCTGAAAGAGTGGGGGAGGGGATGGGGGAGGGGGTGGGGGAGAGGGATGGTGGAGAGGGAAAGAACAGCTTCATTTCTCAGGGGGTTTTTTGTTTGTTTTAGTTAGGTTTTACGGCACTCGCAAATGCATAAGGTCATATGAATGCTATTCTTGGGGTTTGGATTAGAAACAATAGGCTTCAAAGCAATATTTGGATATTGCAAGGTTCTTGTCATTAAGATGTCCTTTTTTAGTACAATAATTATAGCATTTTGCAAAGACTAAACCAGCTGTTAACTAGCACGATCAGCAGGCAAACCCTTTCATGGATCCTAGAGAGGAGAGAGGAGCAGCTATGGCATTGTGCCGCCTGCAATGAAGCCTATTCTCCAACCAAATAAGTATTTTGCAAAGACTGATTTGTAATTGACTGCAAATATTTTACTCCCCAATCAACCATTTTCATTATTTACATGGCAGGCTGCCTTTACTCTGTGGTCTGAAAGTAAGACCAAGTACGGAGAGTGTTGAACACTTGATTAATTGTTTGTCTTTCAAACTTGGGATTTAAATTCTCATTTTACACATGCAAGACATAAACATAAAACCTAATCATTACGAGGTAATACAAATATTTAATCAAAGTGCAGAAAAAAAACTAACACTGAAATAGAGTAGATGTGCACTTATTTATTAAACATGTTACAATTAGGTTTAAATCAGACATTTTTCAATGCAAAGCTATAAACTAAGACAGCTGGCAAGAGCCAATGACATTATGCACATCTCTCATCATATTTCCATGTGCTGGATACAATGCCAGGCCCACTCTGAAAAAGGCACACATGAAGCAATTTTCATAGAGATGACTTCACATTTTCTAGTAAAACACCCAAGTCACACTAGATTTTCACCACAGATCACAGAAACCTGAGGAGCATTTCAGTGGGCACAGCTATCAAAGATATAAATTTTAAAAAAAAAAATTTTAATGGCAATGAGATACATGTACTACAGTAATCTGAAAATGCATGAAACTTG
>NW_004797593.1:216400-217598 GCF_000002075.1 Aplysia californica
GCACGCACGCACGCACGCACGCACGCACGCACGCACGCGCGCGCGTGCTACACCACACTCACAAGTTGTCCTCGTCCATGTCATCAAACATGACCTTGAGCTTCCGGCCCAGGGAGATGGTCTCAGGGTGGACGACGCACAGCTCCGACATGCGGGCTGCCCCGGGATCACTGACCACACACATACCGTTGCCGTCAATCTGATACGGCAGGAACAGGATGCCAGAGGCACAGGACATCTGAGGGGGAAGAAGGGAATTAGTTTTAGTAAGGGTTTTACAGCACTTGCAATACAATAAGGTCAAATAAGAGATGTTTAGTTCTAGTCACAGTTTTACAGCCCTTGCAATACAATAAGGTCACACAAGTGTCGGAGATTAGCGGTGTTTTTGTATACAAAGGAAGAGAGATAAGGACAATAGATTTTTTTATGAGACTGAAGGAGCAAACCACACCAGGGCACCCATCACCACCCATTGGGGGGGGGGGGAGAGAATAAAGCACCTTGAGATAAAACCAGAAAACTGACTTGGAAACCCCTGTAACTCAAAAATAAAATTAGGAACTAAAAGCATCTCCTCGATCTAACCACAAATCTAACGCAGTTCTGAGCTATCCCCAGTGCAACCGCCCAGAAGGACCCATGCCTTTTCATCTCCTCACCAAACTACACAAAAACAATATGTGAGGCAGCGTGTTGGAATCAGGCACTCGTCAATTTTTGGGCATGTGGAGTTATTGGTGTCACCTTAAAGCCTGTTCATTTGTCTATCTTTCTGTGGAAAAAGTACCCCTCTATCTTTAATAGAAGTCGAAATATTATATGAAGTAAATAGGGTAACCTGATTTCAGAGGGAAAATAAAGGAGAAAATGACCGCCAAAACTTGGTATCTTTGAATGCGTGAGAGTCCTTGAAAACTGAAAATGTACATTTTTTGTGCCTTTAATCAACGTTTTTCAGGATAATAAAACAGAAATGTGTTTTTAAAAGGACACAAAAGCTGTTGAGCTTAAAAACAAAAATTGGATAAAAATTGCCAAATGGGCTGAAAAATGTCTATATCTTTGAGTTGATTATTTGGACGAGAGCCTGATTCCACCACGCTGACTCACATATCTTTGATTTGATTATTTGGACGAGAGCCTGATTCCACCACGCTGACTCACATATGGATTTTCCTTTAGACTTCACACTCTG
>NW_004797593.1:218166-220517 GCF_000002075.1 Aplysia californica
AAGGGAATTATTGGGACGAGAGCCTGTTTCCCCCACGCTGACTCACATTTCTTTGATTTGATTATTTGGACGAGAGCCTGATTCCACCACGCTGACTCACATATCTTTGATTTGATTATTTGGACGAGAGCCTGATTCCACCACGCTGACTCACATATCTTTGATTTGATTATTTGGACGAGAGCCTGATTCCACCACGCTGACTCACATATGGATTTTCCTTTAGACTTCACACTCTGATCTAGCAAAGCGTCAACTCGAGGAAATTCAGCTGGTCACAATATACCCCCCCCCCCCAGCTCCCCAACACACAAATGCATACACGCACAACACACAAAACCCTCTATTCACAGGCCACTGCTGTGAGAATTCATTACTGTTTTGTAACCGTCTGCGTTGAGAACTCTGTCCAATCAGTATGAAGCAATTAAACTTTATGTAGACTTAAGCCACCATTATAAAGTCATTTAAATGTGAACAACAGATGTGGCTGGTGGCTGTGGGAAGGGGGGGGGGGGGGGTATTTGTACAATAAAAGAGTAGGCATAAAAAAATGCACTCACCAATAGAAGCAATTGGAGCTCGAAAAAAATAATCCCACAACGAACAAAAGAGTCACACTATCACTCTCATCTGCTTCCTTTCCAGCATATGCACCACAATGACTATTGAAATAAATAGACAGATCTCCACCTATGACTTAACATCTATATAGAATATCACACTGAGCTGTTACGAGAGTTCTTCTTGTTTTATTTAACAGGGACAGTGTTTGTTCGCTAAGACCGTGCGATCTGCAGAAACTGTGTGTTCATCATAATAAACTTCGCACTCAGCAAACTGTCCACGAATGCCAGGCTCATTTAATTGCTCACGAGCATTTGCCATTCCCCCAAGATCCCTTGGTGGTCTAAAATTGATAAGAGTAGGCTTCGGCCTCCACCTGGGCAAAATTCAAAATCTCCTACCAACTGAAAATGTTTAAATGGTCCCGTGCACTCATACTATGACCTTAAGCAGTTGCGAGCTCCGTAAAACACTTAATAAAAAAATTTTAAAATTAATTTGCCAACCCCCCCCCCCCCCCTAATTAGACTTCCTGCAGTGAAGAGATCAAACTGAGACAGCTGGTATTGGGGTCAATGTGACGCATCCACACACACCCACTCCCTCTCAACACAAACACCCCCCCCCCCCCCCCCCCACACACACACACCACACACACATCACAAGACACAGCAGCAGCCTCACCCGTAGACTCATAGACATCTCCGGGTCCGAGTCAAAGATGGTGACGATGTTGTGCTTCATGCCCATGGACTGGCGGATGCCGATGTGGTAGAAGAGCGGAGCCTGCTGCAGCGACACCGACATGTCCACCACCGACACCTCGGCGTTGTAGAACGTGTCCAGAACCTCCGTCTCCCCAAAGTCCAGCTTCTGGAAGGGGACAATCTCCAGGGTCCCGTTGACCCTGCAGTTGGAAAAGATGATATGTGAGGCAGCGTGGTGGAATCAAGCACTCGTCAATTTTTGGACATGTGGAGTTATTGGTGTCACCTTAAAGCCTGTTCATTTGTCTATCTTTCGGTGAAAAAAGTACCCCTCTATCTTTAATAGAAGTCGAAATATTTGGGATTGAAGTAAGTAGGGTAACCTGATTTCAGAGGAAAAATAAGGGAGAAAATGACCGCCAAAGCTTGGTATCTTTGAATGCGTGAGAGTACTTGAAAACTGAAAATGTACATTTTTTGTGCCTTTAATCAACGTTTTTCAGGATAATAAAACAGAAATGTGTTTTTAAAAGGACATAAAAGCTGTTGAGCTTAAAAACAAAAAATTGATAAAAATTGCCAAACGGACTGAAAAATGCCTATATCTTTGATTTGATTATTTGGACGAGAGCCTGATTCCACCACGCTGACTCACATATCTTTGATTTGATTATTTGGACGAGAGCCTGATTCCACCACGCTGACTCACATATCTTTGATTTGATTATTTGGACGAGAGCCTGATTCCACCACGCTGACTCACATATTATATTTGTTTTATTTGACTGTTCCCTACATCAGAATGACAAAGTTCTACCTGCTCAGTATCTAGTTTTGAGAAATTTGACATCAATGATTTTCAGTTTCAAAATCATGTCAGGCATTTTTTAAAATGCAATTCTCTGAATATCTTGATACCGACTCCGAATAATCTTACAAATTTGATAGAGCAGATAGAACATTTGATTTCCGATCTCATGGTCATAGTTCTTAGTAGCCCAAAACAGCCAAAAATGTCAGATTGAACTTAATAATTTTGAGGTGGCGTGTTGTTGAAGTTTTATACAACCCCCCCCC